>NW_028318623.1:2067500-2127500 GCF_062004578.1 Staurois parvus | reverse complement strand
TTCACTCGTCGTGTTTGGAGGAAAAAGAAGGATGAGTTGCATCCCAAGAACACCATCCCTACAGTGAAGCATGGGGGTGGTAACATCATGCTTTGGGGGTGCTTTTCTGCAAAGGGGACAGGACGACTGTATTAAGGAGAGGATGAATGGGGCCATTTATTGTGAGATTTTGAGCAACAACCTCCTTCCCTCAGTCAGAGCATTGAAGATGGGTCGTGGCTGGGTCTTCCAACATGACGACCCGAAGCACACAGCCAGGAGAACCAAGGAGTGGCTCCGTAAGAAGCATATCAAGGTTCTGGAGTGGCCTAGCCAGTCTCCAGACCTAAATCCAATAGAACATCTTTGGAGGGAGCTGAAACTCCGTGTTGCTTTGCGACAGCCCCGAATAATGGGGTGAGTGAAGTCTTCTGATTTTATTTATCTTTTGTTGATTTTTATTTATATAATATTTATTTGTATAATAATAATAAAAAAAAATATTTATTTATTTTTATTTTATGTGAGGTTGCCACTTAACATATAAAACATTATTTGTTTATGAATATAATCAAAGTCCATGAAGCATTTTTGTTTTGTTTGTTTTTTAGTTCAGTTGTTATAAATACCGACTGATCAGGTTTTCAGAGGGATTGGTTTAAGCTGAGGGCAGGAATACTTAAGTAGGGTTAGAATTCAGGTAAGAGCATTACCAATATGGAAAAGTCCAAAAGTAGCGCGGAGGCAGGTGCAGTTGGCCATCGGGCAACTAGGTGACTCTGTATCAGAATACTGTCTGGCACAGCAGGTAGTGACATGAGGTGTTAGGCCCATTTTTAGGCAGAGCTCTCCCACAAGTGATGTCAAGGGTGAGTCGGCTAGGTGGGGAGGGACACAGCAGATATGGCGCATGGGAGCCAAATGCCCCACACCTGTGAGAATGTAATCACAACACATGGGCCCTGGACAGGGCAGGAGGCCGCGTAGTGTGGACCTGTATGGAGGAGGAGCCAACTGTGGACATTTTGTCCTTTTGGTGGCTAGGGTGGATTGCAAAAAAACCCTTAAAGGCCAGACTGGAGATTCCTGTGTGAGTCTACTTCCCTGGAGGGTTCCCGGGACAGGTGTACCCAGCTAGGAGGTGTCTATAGCGAACACAGTCCTGTGTGTGCTGATGACCCTGGGCAGGGGAAAGACTGTAGGGAGATGGCTGTGAGGTGCTGCATGTGCTTTCAGCTGAGACTACTGCAGACCATCCATTTTATGTGATTGCCTGTGTATGTCAAGTGACTCCAGACAGTGTGTCCTTGTTTAGGGAATGGCAAGACAGTCACATCACAACACCAGTAAAGTGCAGTGAAGTAATTTATTATGTGGACATTCCTCTTTTGGAGAGAGAGGTCTATGGTCAGGGATGTTGTGAGGAGGCCTATGGCAAGGAGCAGGGTACAAGATGGCAGAGGGGTCTGTCGCAGTATTTTGGATTGTGTTCCATCAGGGCCTTGTGCTTGGGCGCCAGAATTGGCCAACCTCCAAGCCTCTCTTTCAAGTGCTCAGAGCAGCCAGGAGGCAGAGCTTCACCACAGAAGTGTTGCCGCTGTGCACGTGCTAAGCAGCTATATGGCCCTGCAGCAGTGGGTAGGTCACAAGGGTAGGTGTGCAGGATCACTTGGAGGTGTCCTTTTTAACAGAGAAATTTCATTAAAATGTATGTGTTTAGCAGTGAGCTAAAACAAATTTGTTGCTGGGTGTTAGTCCTGTGGTGTTTTATTTCACCACAACCCAGACCCACCTGTCAGGAAATGTTAAAAATAATAGCATGCAGAAGTTTTGTGGTACTATATCTGAAATGTATTCTTTTGTCAACATCTAAATCTAACATCTGAAGACTGTATAGAATATATACAGGCAAGAGGTGCCTAGACCCCAGAAAGGATGGTCATTTAGACAACATCGATACAGTATGTAGACAATTTGCCAATTAAGGGGAAACCAAAATCACATTGTGGAACCAAGCTGTGATCCTGACTCGACTATTGTGGACCTCCAAAGAAGTCCAAGACTAAATAAGTTTTGTCTCTTAGAACATCATGACAATTTAAAATTAACATACACAGCAAGCTAGAAATGATACTATTGTAGCGCCCCTCTAGATGGAGGGAGCTAGGTTTTTTTTTTTTTTCTTTTTTTCAAGAGGAAGACTGAATAGCAACCTGGGTCAGCCAGGTCAATTTAGGTCAGGGTTGAGGGCTCTGTAGATCCGTTCCCTGAGACCTCCCCCCGCTCTGGAGACTTGACGTTTCTAGAAGTAAGTGGGTAGGGGTGAGGAGGGGCTGATCTGCATACTTAAGGGATCCTGGCCAATCCCTAGGCAGGAGGATCAGCATGGGGTCATGACAGCCCTTAAGTATGACTGAGCCTGCTCAGCAGCAGGAGAGTTTGGGTGGAAGATGAAGTGAGAGGCAGGAATCTGGGATAGAGCCCAGTGGGAAGAGGCCTACCTCCAGGCTGAAGCTGAAATGAGGATCTCTCGACCTCAGCAGTCCCCTGAGAAAACCGCCTGTGCAGCAGGGAAGGAGCCACCCTAAAAGTAGGCGTGACGGCAGCTAACAACCCAACAAGCGCACAGGAGAGCGCACTCTTACACCCCTTGGGCCGGATAAGTGGAAAGGGCATTTTGGTGGGAAACCTGACTAGCACCCATCTGTGACTGATCTACAGAGACAAATTCTGAGTCCTCTTGCCCAGGGATTCATCAACTACAGCTGGATGAGAAGAGCATTCATCTGGAGTGGTACATCAGGAGAGGCTGGAGAGCTCTCCAGGAAGAATCTTTTTGCTGTTTAGAGACTTTTACATAGTTGGTAAGGTGTTGTCCTCAGTTGCAGTTCCCTTGGGTATCCCATATACCCCACTACCCCATCCATGTTCAATAGCCCTAATACAAAAAAAAAATCAAGCTCAAGGACTGTTTACTGTATCCAGCATGCAAGCCTGTGAAACATGTGTTGCCTAGCTGTGCAGGACTATAGGGGGACCCAAGTCTACAGCAACTCCTAAGGGTGTAGTGCTACACTATACAAGGGCATAGGCAGGTTGGGTACTGCTTAATAAGTTAGGTACTGGCCAGGCTGGGTTGGAAAAGGATTAAGTTAACTGTTCCCAGTGCATGGGCTTTTTGGGGCTTCAGCTGGCCCATCTCTGATATAAATTGGCAAACAGCTGAGGTCCGAGAGTCCCTAGATCCTGAGTGTCCTGATGTCCTGCTGTATTGCTGCTGTTACATTTCAGTACTAGAGGAAGCAGTTTCTTCTACCTTCTGTGCCAAGGATCTCAGGATGCCACCAACCATGGACTCTGCCGCTACGGACTAACACCTGGAGATGTTTTCATGGGCTTATTAATACATTAGTCAGGGTTAGGAGAAATGGACCGTATGCACTTTGTATCATGTTTGCATCAGTAAAGACTTAAAACTTTGTCTATGAGCATGGTCTGAATTAATGTATAAAATTAGTACATAATTGGTCTGGCGTATACCAAAAAACCTGGGCCTGAAATAGCACTAGATGGTTATGAAGACTCTACAGTGTCAATTCAGTATGTCACAAGGTCATTGCCAAGGGTAACTTAAGGTTCAAAACACCAAGCAACCAGTCATGGCATGGTACATGGGCAAGGCTAGGTGTCCTCGAGTAGCTAGGTGGTTGCTATTTGGGCTCCCTCCCTAGCGGTCCATCTCCCATAGCAATAGTGTTGGGCTTGATGTTCGAGCCGAACATAAGTTGACCTGACCTGCCGGGCTACATGCTCGGATAAGGGTCTGGTACAGATTTTGAGGGGGACCCCCACGCCATTTTAAAAAAAAATTGGCATGGGGGGAGGGATTCCCCTCAAAATTCATACCAGACCCAAAGGGCTTGGTATAAATGGGGGGACCCCCATGCGGTTTTATTTTTTAATAGGCGGGCAATTCTTTTTACATTCAGCTGTCAGTGGGGAACCAGCATACAGAATGTAGTGTAAAGTACAACATAGCATACAGAATGTAGTGTAAAGTACAACATAGCATACAGAATGTAGTGTAAAGTACAACATAGCATACAGAATGTAGTGTAAAGTACAACATAGCATACAGAATGTAGTGTAAAGTACCACATAGCATACAGAATGTAGTGTAAAGTACAACATAGCATACAGAATGTAGTGTAAAGTACAACATGGCATACAGAATGTAGTGTAAAGTACCACATGGCATACAGAATGTAGTGTAAAGTACCACATGGCATACAGAATGCAGTGTAAAGTACCACATGGCATACAGAATGCAGTGTAAAGTACCACATGGCATACAGAATGCAGTGTAAAGTACCACATGGCATACAGAATGCAGTGTAAAGTACAACATAGCATACAGAATGTAGTGTAACGTACAACATAGCATACAGAATGTAGTGTAAAGTACAACATAGCATACAGAATGTAGTGTAACGTACAACATAGCATACAGAAGGTAGTGTAACGTACAACATAGCATACAGAATGCAGTGTAAAGTACAACATAGCATACAGAATGTAGTGTAAAGTACAACATAGCATACAGAATGTAGTGTAAAGTACCACATAGCATACAGAATGCAGTGTAAAGTACCACATGGCATACAGAATGTAGTGTAAAGTACAACATAGCATACAGAATGCAGTGTAAAGTACCACATGGCATACAGAATGCAGTGTAAAGTACAACATGGCATACAGAAGGTAGTGTAACGTACAACATAGCATACAGAATGCAGTGTAAAGTACCACATAGCATACAGAATGTAGAGTAACCTACAACACAGCATACAGAATGCAGTGGTCAGGATTATGTTCGGGCACAGGGCAGCCTCTGCAGCTTTGCAGAGTTCCCTGAATAATATGGGACATCCCTTCAGGATCTGGCAATTCTAAATATGGGTGCAGATGAAACTGCCCACAGAACAGTAAGCTCACTGGGGTACAGTAGAAGACATCTAGCTTCTGAGGGTTTGAGTCCTAGTAGTGTCCCCCTTGCTGTAATGAGCTGCAAGAACTCAGAGGTCCCTGAGCGTCCACACCAGCTCTGTGTAATGTGTCTGCCATTGCCCTCAGGGACTCTACTGGTGAGATTTAAGAACTTCAGTACCATGGTCTGCAGACCTGTTGGGGCCATTGTGAGACTGAACATCCAATACAGGAGATATGGAAAGACTGGAGACCTCATTCCTCTCCTCCTTGGATTGGTATTATGTAGGATAATGCAATAGGAGGATCTCACTGTTGAAGTATCTAGAACATTGGTGCCCAACCTGTGGTCTGAAGGCCACATGTGGCCCTTTGCCTCCAGTACTTGCTGTGCGGCCCTTTACAGACCCCAGCAGTACGTAATGGGAGCATTTTCTTTGGAGATACACTATATAAAGCTGTTGAAGCCTTTTTTTACAAAGAAAATGCTCCCATTACGTACTGCTGGGGTCTGTAAAGGGCCGCACAGCAAGTACTGGAGGCAAAGGGCAACATGTGGCCTTCAGACCACAGGTTGGGCACCAACGTTCTAGATACTTCAACAGTGAGATCCTCCTGCCATAACCATCATTCCTCTCCTCCTGGGATTTGTGTGTTCCATCCCTTCCTATTGCATTATCCTTTATAATAATGCCAATCCAAGGAGGAGAGGAATGATGTCTCCCAGTCTTTCCATATCTCCTGTATTGTATCTTCAGTCTCCAATCACCCCTGTTGCACGTCTGCAGTCTCTGATCATCTCCTCTATTACGTCTGACAGTCTTCTGTCACATATTGAATATTATGTGTAACCAGGGGCAGGCTGACAACTCATGGGGCCCCCGGGCAATAGGGGATCATGGGGCCCCTGTGTCCTTGCCCAAACTCAAAAAAGCCTATGGGGCATCTCATGGGACCCCCTACTGACCCTGGGCCCTTGGGCAGTGCTCGAGTTTCCAAATGGTCAGTCCACCCCTGTGTGTAACCTTTGTAGCAGTTAGGGGCCACAGTTGAGGCCCCCTGTCCCTTTTTAAGTTGACAACCATTGATAGAACATATAGGATGCCAGCCTACCAGGCTTCTCCTAAAACCAAAATTCCACTTTTGGGTGGATTGACTCTTTTTAAGTGGACATCCTCATTAGTGGGCGACCAGAAGTCAAGGTTTGCAAGCATTTCCATTCTACGTAGGCTTCTTTTTGTTCTCTGTTCATTGCAGGCACACTCCCTCTATGACTTCTCTCCACTGTCATTATGCGACTGGGGTCACAGAGCTGTAAAAGCGACTGTGTGCGGTATGGCATTATATGACTGCATTAATGTCTGAAACTTATAACCCGAGGCTACACTCCTTATCTACCCCCTGCCATCGCCCCCCTCCCCTCTCCTTGAACCCTCCCCACAGCACTGGCAATTAGTGCTCCTCCTGTCCGCTCCAGTGCCCTGATACGAGGTGACCGCACTACAGTTCACATTGACAGCTTCCTGGCGCTCAGGGGCACAACTGTGCACAGAGGCAAAGGAAGGCATGAGCGAGCGAGAGGGAGAGGGGGCATTTTTTTTTTTCAGGGGGCCGAGGGATAGATCCGGGGGAATATATTGCAGGGTGCAAGGTGCTGTGTAATATTGCACGGTTCATTTTGTAACTGAAGGGATTGTGCTTTTACATTTTACACCTAATTTAATCATATAGAACCCACATAAACACATTCTTAGCCTTGTCCTCGCTGCTGTTGTATATTTTAGCAACTACAAAGTTGCCATCATTTCCAGAGACCCTTTGCTGTAGCATGTGAGTATATAACGTCTGCATGGTATGGTCTTAAACTGGTTGTAAACCTCAGACATGAAATAGGAACAAAGCATATCCCTCTATAGTGTGTTCTTGTTTCTATCCAGAGCACTAAGTGTTATTTTCTGTCTTTTGCTTTATTTAACTGCTATCCGAATAAATCACATCTGACAAGTTTTCCTGACACCAAGAGAAAATAGGTGACAGGGGAGCAGGGGCGGACTGACAACTCTGGGCAATAGGGGATCATGGGGCCCCTGTGTCCTTGCCAAAGCTCAAAAAAGCCTATGAAAAAGGTACCAAGGGTATCTCATGGGGCCCCCTACTGACCCTGGGCCCTCAGGCAGTGCCCGAGTTTCCAAATGGTCAGTCCGCCCCTGCAGGGGAGGGACCTCCAGAACACAGCCTGTGATTGACAGCCTCAGCTCTGTCCCTGTGTGCTGTGTGAAGGGGGGGGGGGGTCCCTTCCCTCCAATCAGCATCTCAGAGCTCTCCCCACAGAGTGTAATTTCAGCTCCCCACCTCTTGCCTTTCAGTTTCCTGACAACAAGAGAAAAATGGTAACGGGGAGGGACCTCCAGCAGATTGACAGCCTTGACAGCTTTGTTCCTGTGAGCTGTGTGGAAGGGGGTGGCCCTTCCCTCCAATCAGCTCTCAGAGCTCTCCTCACTGAGATCTGCAGAGTGTGCTGTATGGAGGGGGGTTCTCCTGGCAACCGCCAAACCCAGACATGTCCATCGGATTGCCAAACAGAGAAGCGTGATTGGTCACTCCAGAGAACACGTCCCCACTGCTCTAGAGTCCAGTGGCGGCGTGCTTTACACCACGGCATCTGACACTTTGCATTGCACTTGGTGATGTAAGGCTTGGATGCAGCTGCTCGGCCATGGAAACCCATTCCATGAAGCTCTCTATGCACTGTTGTTGTGCTAATATGAAGGCCACATGAAGTTTGGAGGTATTGACTCTGCAGACAGTTGGCGACTTCTGCACACCGTGCGCTTCAGCATGCGCTGACCCCGCCCTGTCATGTGACGTGGCCTACCACTTGGTGGCTGAGTTGCTGTTGCTCCCAGTTGCTTCCACTTTGTTATAATCCCACTAACAGTTGAGCGTGAAATATTTAGTAGCCAGGAAATGTCACGAATGGACTTATTGCACAGGTGACAACCTATCACGGGACGACGCTTGGAGTCACTGAGCTCCTGAGAGCGACCCATTCTTTCACCAATGTTTGTAGAAGCAGTCTGCATGCCTAGGGGCTTAATGTTATACTCATGTGGCCATGGAGGTGATTGGAATACCCGAATCCAATGATTTGAAGGGCTGGCCCAATACTTTTGGCCATATAATGTAAGTTGTACTTGTTTAGTCACATTATTTCTACTTCACATCCATTGATGTCCATGCTGAATTTATAAAGCCATTTTGAGAGTTAACAAAATATGGGGAGGATAACTGAAGTCACTCTGCAGAGCTAAGTGAGAAGAGCTCTGAGAGCTGATTGGAAGGAAGAGACCCACCCCAACTCCACACAGGAACAGAGCTGAGGCTGTCAATCTGCTGGAGCTCCCTCCCTGTCACCATTTTTTTTCTTGGTGTCAGGAAAACTTGTCAGAAGTGATTCATGCTGATAGCAGAAGAATGGTGCAGCAGACAGAAATGACACATGGTGCTCTTAATTGTGACAAGTACACGCTATAGAAGGATGTGCTTTGTTTATATTTTATGTCTGAGGTTTTACAAACACTTTAAAAAAGGCCTTTTTTCAGCTTCCGTTAACAGGAACACAGGCTTTTTCTTTTCTCAAAAATCAGTAATTGGCTCACTTTGAACGGTAGATAGAAATTGGCTAGTGGTCTGTTGGTGCTGTCCCTGTTCTCGCTGATGCGAAACTGTCCTGCCGTTGGCTAATTTCAAGTTCTCATTAAAAATGAAAAGACCGCAGATACAGCAGTGTAAAATCGGCCAGCAGCAGAATACCTTCAAAAAGGGATAAATGGCCGGAATGCATTGAGAAAAAAGTATAGGCATATGGTTTACAACAAGAATTCAAAAATATGTAAACCCAACATTTCATATTCCTGATCTGCTGCACCATATACTTGTAGGACAATATCTCCTGTTCTTTGTATTGCTTCCTTTGAGTGAAATCTCTGCTGTTTCTGCCAGTCCCTCTGCTTTCCTATTAAAAACTGACCACACTAGGCATGAAAGCACAGCATGGTCAGTCCTTTAGCTGTGCTTAGAACTCAGCTTGATGTCCTCCAAAGATCAGACTTGTGTTCACATGCCCAGGGGCGGACTGACAACTCATGGGGCCCCCGGGCAATAGGAGATCATGGGGCCCGTGTCCTTGCCCAAACTCAAAAAAGCCTATGAAAAAAGGTACCAGGGGCATCTCATGGGGCCCCCTACTGACCCCGGCCCTCGGGCATTGCCCGAGTTTCCAAATGGTCAGTCCGCCAACCCCTGTACAACCATTCACATGGAAGACCAGTGTGCTCCTGTTTCTCCTCCTCCAGTTCTCTAAGAACCTAATACAGCTGAGAACAGAGGGTATGTGATCACTTATTAAAAAAAAAAAGGGGGATCAAAGGTATTTGTTTTTTTTATATCTAGACACAAATCATTTACCTTTTCATTTCTTTTTCAAACTGGGTTATTTTACAAGGTGAGGGTTTACATACACTGTAAGAGACCGAAGATGGTACAGCAGTGTAAAACCGGCCAGTAGCAGGACAATTTTAAGCAAGGTTAGGCCCAAATATACTAGATGAGAAATACAAAATATGGTGCAGCACTAATTACAAATAACCCATGAAATGTAAATATAGCCCCCCAAAAACAAGAGTGATCAAAACAAGAATAATTCCGTGTCCTCCAAAACTATATAAAAAGTGCAAAACATAGTCTAACGCAGGGGTGGACTGACAACTCATGGAGCCCCCGGGCAATAGGGGATCATGGGGCCCCTGTGTCCTTGCCCAAACTCAAAAAAGCCTATGAAAAAGGTACCAGGAGCATCTCATGGGGCCCCCTACTGACCCCGGGCCCTCGGGCAGTGCCCGAGTTTCCAAATGGTCAGTGCGCCCCTGGTCTAACGGGTATATGATGAAGATAAATCATTTGTGCAATAATCAAGAAGTGTGTTCCTTCTTTTAACCTCCCTGGCGGTATTCCCGAGTGTAGCTCGGGGTAACATTTCAGTACCAAAAGCTGTAACCCCGAGCTACACTCGGGAATACCCTGCGGCACTGCTCCGGCATGCGTTCTTCACTTACCTTACCCTGCGCTCCCACGATGTGTCCCCTGCAGCATCCCCGGCCATCTCCTCCGGCCGATGCCGGCATCCGGCTTCTGTGTCCTGTCCCTGTGACGTCGGGACGTACGGGCGCCGCCGCCGGCGGCGGGAAATTTAAAAATTTTAAAAAATGTCCTTTTTTTTTTTTTACATTTTACATAGTAAAACATTGCTGTCTCAACCAATTTCACATACATTTTGTCCCGAGTGCTTTGTCATGTGTCCTGCCTGCATTTTGTCTGTTCTTTCTGCCTGGAAACTGAGAAACGTCCATGGCGTCCAAAAAGTGTCCCTTTAGGTCAAAAGCGGTTTAGATCAGCTAGAGAATCAGAACCACTTGCAGAATTGTAAATCAGAACCACTTGCAGAATTGAGTGATAATGATTCGTGGGGGAAATTCGTCATCAGACACTGAAAACGATTTTGCGACTGAGCTCAGCAATGTGCGAACTTGGCGCTATATTTCACATTTCAGTGTTTTTGGTTTGATTATATTATTGAATTACATTTTTTATTATTTTTATATTATTTTTATGATTATTTATTAAATTATAATTTATGATTTTGTGTTTCAAATTTTATCATACCCGGGATGTTTACTAGACTCTTGTTCGGACAGATTTCAGTGAGTTTTTCCTAAAAATTACAGCCTACAATAAAAAAAATACATATTTCCATGCAAAAAAATGGTACCGCTTTCAGCACCAAAAATCTGAAATAATCATACCGCCAGGGAGGTTAAGGTGCTGGCAGGCTATTTTATTCTTTAGGGGGGCGGAAGTAATTGCACACGCAGTAATTTTGGTATACCAAATATACTAGAGACAGAGCACAGGCTGTTTTTTTGTTTTTATTTTGTTTTTTAAGATACTCTAGAGCAGAGGCCTCAAAACTGTGGCCCTTTGCTTGCATTTACAGATAAAAGCAAGCAACGGACCGCATAGGGAGGCCAGAGCCCTTGGGGCATTATTCCTCCCACTGTCAGCAATGGTGTAGTACAGTTCCTCCCACGGATACCAATGATGGGGCACTATTCCTCCCACTGACACCAATGATGGGGCACTATTCCTTCCACTGACACCAATGATGGGGCACTATTCCTCCACTGACACCAATGTTGGGACACTATTCTTTCCACTGATACCAATGATGGGGCACTATTCCTCCCACTGACACCAATGATGGGGCACTATTCCTCCCACTGACACCAATGATGGGGCACTATTCCTCCCACTGACACCAATGATGGGGCACTATTCCTCCCACTGACACCAATGATGGGGCACTATTCCTCCCACGGATACCAATGTTGGGACACTATTCCTCCCACTGATACCAATGATGTGGTACTATTCCTCCCACTGACACCAATGATGTGGTACTATTCCTCCCACTGACACCAATGATGTGGTACTATTCCTCCCACTGACACCAATGATGGGGCACTATTCCTCCCACTGACACCAATGTTGGGACACTATTCTTTCCACTGATACCAATGATGGGGCACTATTCCTCCCACTGACACCAATGATGGGGCGCTATTCCTCCCACTGACACCAATGATGGGGCACTATTCCTCCCACTGACACCAATGATGGGGCACTATTCATCCCACTGATACCAATGTTGGGACACTATTCCTCCCACTGATACCAATGATGGGGCACTATTCCTCCCACTAATACCAATGATGGGGCACTATTCCTCCCACTGACACTAATGATGAGGCACTATTCCTCCCACGGATACCAATGATGGGGCACTATTCCTCCACTAATACCAATGATGGGGCACTATTCCTCCCACTGACACCAATGATGGGGCGCTATTCCTCCCACTGACACCAATGATGGGGCACTATTCCTCCCACTGACACCAATGATGGGGCACTATTCATCCCACTGATACCAATGTTGGGACACTATTCCTCCCACTGATACCAATGATGGGGCACTATTCCTCCCACTAATACCAATGATGGGGCACTATTCCTCCCACTGACACTAATGATGAGGCACTATTCCTCCCACTGATACCAATGATGGGGCACTATTCATCCCACTGATACCAATGTTGGGGCACTATTCCTCCACTAATACCAATGATGGGGCACTATTCCTCCACTAATACCAATGATGGGGCACTATTCCTCCCACTGATACCAATGATGGGGCACTATTCCTCCACTAATACCAATGATGGGGCACTATTCCTCCCACTGACACTAATGATGAGGCACTATTCCTCCCACGGATACCAATGATGAGGCACTATTCCTCCACTAATACCAATGATGGGGCACTATTCCTCCCACTGATACCAATGATGGGGCACTATTCCTCCACTAATACCAATGATGGGGCACTATTCCTCCCACTGATACCAATGATGGGGCACTATTCCTCCCACTTATACTAATGATGGGACACTATTCCTCCCACTGATACCAATGATGGTGCACTATTCCTCCCACTGATACCAATGATGTGGCACTATTCCTCCCACTGATACCAATGATGGTGCACTATTCCTCCCACTTATACTAATGATGGGACACTATTCCTCCACTAATACCAATGATGGGGCACTATTCCTCCCACTGATACCAATGATGGGGCACTATTCCTCCCACTGATACCAATGATGGGGCACTATTCCTCCCACTGATACCAATGATGGGGCACTATTCCTCCCACTGATACCAATGATGGGGCACTATTCCTCCCACTGATACCAATGATGGGGAACTATTCCTTCCACTGATACCAATGATGGGGCGCTATTCCTCCACTAATACCAATGATGGGGCACTATTCCTCCCACTGATACCAATGATGGGACACTATTCCTCCCACTGATACCAATGATGGGGCACTATTCCTCCCACTGATACCAATGATGGGGCACTATTCCTCCCACTGATACCAATGATGGGGCACTATTCCTTCCACTGATACCAATGATGGGGCGCTATTCCTCCACTAATACCAATGATGGGGCGCTATTCCTCCCACTGATACCAATGATGGGGCACTATTCCTCCCACTGATACCAATGATGGGGCACTATTCCTCCCACTTATACTAATGATGGGGCACTATTCCTCCCACTGATACCAATGATGGTGCACTATTCCTCCCACTGATACCAATGATGGGGTACTATTCCTCCACTGATACCAATGATGGGGCACTATTCCTCCCACTGATACCAATGATGGGGCACTATTCCTCCCACTGATACCAATGATGGGGCACTATTCCTCCCACTGATACCAATGATGGGGCACTATTCCTCCCACTGATACCAATGATGGGGCACTATTCCTCCCACTGATACCAATGATGGGACACTATTCCTCCCACTTATACTAATGATGGGACACTATTCCTCCCACTGATACCAATGATGGGGCACTATTCCTCCCACTTATACTAATGATGGGGCACTATTCCTCCCACTGATACCAATGATGGGGCACTATTCTTCCCACTGACACCAATGATGGGGCACTATTCCTCCCACTGATACCAATGACGGGGCACTATTCCTCCCACTGACACCAATGATGGGGCACTATTCCTCCCACTGACACCAATGATGGGGCACTATTCTTCCCACTGTCACCAATGATGGGGCACTATTCCTCCTACTGTCACCAATGATGGTGTGTGCAATTTTGCTGCAAACGCATAAAAAAAAAGTTTAAAAAAAGCACTACACTCCGCTCCAAAAAAAGTTCAGAATTGACATTTCTGTCCACTGCCTCATTTCCCTATGTGCATGAGTCACTTCTGACACGTTTTCCTGACACCAAGAAAAAAAAGGTGACAAAGCGGAGGCCATCAGTCATAGGCTGTGTTATAGCTACCTCCCCTGTTTCACAGTGTTGCGGAGGGTGTGTCTCTTCCCACCAATCAGCTCCTTGCACCCCGTTTTTTTGAATGCTCAAACAAGCTTTATAAAATCTGGACTTTGGATGGTTGGAGAGAAGAGAATATTGCAGAAAAACAGGTACAACTTATGTAGGAGGATTTGTTTCAACTCTGTGTATCCCGTGAGGCCAGTCACTTCACTAGTTATATGTAAGGGTGGACAACCACTTTATTGCACTATGTTGAGGTATAAAACCTTTCATCCTCCAACCTCCTCCTGCATATGACCACTAAGTTCTCCATCAATTTAAGTGGAAAGTCTTTGGACTGCCGGAAGAGATCACATAGGAGATCTATTATAGGTACAGAGGTGCAATGTAAAGGATATGGCGCTGTGGGTAAGTAGACCCTTTACCCCCTTCCTGTCCAGGCCAATTTTCAGCTTTCAGTGCTATCACCCTTTGAATGACAATTGCGCGGTCATGCAACACTGTACCCATATGAATTTTTTAGCATTTTTTTGAGACAGATAAAGCTTTATTTTGGTGGTATTTATTCACCACTGGGATTTTTATTTTTTTTGCTATGTAAATGAAAAGTCCAAAAATTTAGAAAAAAGTGTTTTTCTTATAAAATACATCATACATCTTGGCCAAAATTTATTCCGTTTTATTTTTAGTAAAAAAAAAAATAACCCAAATTAGTTTATAACCAAAAATTATAATTTCTAAACAACATTTTTTTTACTTTTTTTAATTTTTTTATATTCTTTTTTATGTATGTATTTATTTTTTTTATATACTGTCACCCTAGCAGTACAGTGTCACCATGGTGACGCTGTACTACTTGTGGGGGGTGATGAAGATTTTTTTTTTTTTTTTTTTTTTTTACACTGATTGCTTTTACAGCCTTTATGGGTGTAAAAGCAATAATTTCTCCTTCTCTCTAGATGCATTCTTGCAGCCATTGAGAACTACTGAGTGAGCTGTGATTGGTCACAGCTTGTCACATGGTACAAGGCTGTTGTGAATAGCCTTGTACCATGTGACCTCTGTGATCATTAACAGATTTCACACGTAGTAAGCAATGATGTCACAAGTGACATCTTGCTTACTACTCTGCATGTGATCACTGATTGGCCAATCACTGATCCGGAGGACACAGTGGGCACCCCAGGGAGCGCTCACAAGCAGGGTGCAGGGAGGCCGTTTATAAACGGCCACCCAACCCTGCACTGCCACCGTCCGGCCGTTTATATATAACGGCCAGACGGGAGGTGGTTAAATGTAAAGCCATCCTTTATTAATATTGCACTCCTTAAAGTGTATGTAAACCTTCACCTTGTAAAACAGCCCATTCAATTTAACATAGAAATAAAAGGTAAAACATTTGTGTGTAGATATAAAAAAAACATTATAAATACTATTTTTCCTCTGGTTTATAAGTGATCACATACCTTATGCAGCTGAGAAAAGAGCTGGGGGAGGAAAAACAGCAGTACACTGATCTTCCCAGTAAATGGTTGTGCGGGGGAGGGGGTATCAGCAGAAGTCTGATCATTCGAGAAGAGCAGATTGAGTTCTAAGCACAGCTAGAGAACTGACCACGCTGTGCTCTCATGCCTAGTGTGGTCAGTTTGTAAGCGGAAAGCAGAGGGGCTGGAAGGAACACCAGGGATTTCACACAAAGGAAGCAATACAAAGAGAACAGGAGACTTTTACATACAAGTACATGGTGCAGCAGGCACAGATCAGGAATATGAAATGTTGCCAATGTCCAGATGCCAACTGACTCATTGTGCCCAATGCATTTCCATCAAAGCAAATTCTCTATTAAAAATGCCTTCATCAGTTTACAACCATTGTAAATAACCTGAAATGTAAGTATATTGAAAGTTTGTTTTACCCAGTTTAGGCTTTTTTTTTTAAAGGAAATTATGTATCCCAACAAGTACATGTAACTTAAATCATTGTTCAACTCTCGCGATCAGCCTGACCCAGTGATCCAAACCGTTCCTGGTCCATTCGAGATTGGACACTTCAGAACACAGAACATCCTGTGGACTGGTAGAAGAACACCCCCCAGGGTTGATTGGCCAAGGGCTAAAGTCCAGCACACATCCATATTTCAATAATTTGAGGACCCTGAGATATGGATGGGGTGATTCGTATTGAGTCTGTTCCATATGACTGAAGAATCTCGGACTTTCCTTGACTTGCTCCAGTTGAAGGATAAATCTTGGTAAAAGTTTTTTTATTTCATAGTGAATAGCCAATTGTGTGTCTTTTTGTATTTTTGTATTTTCTGTAACTGTTTTTTATTTGTACATATTTTATGCACTGCCCACTTCGGGATACTAAATCATAAAATGAATAAGTGACTTTTGTGTACTAAGCTCGGGCTCATATCTGCGGAGAAATGGTTGTATTGTAGTGTCTGTGTGCTCGGTCTAAGTTCATTGCCAATCTGTATGCAATTACACTGCGCGTTGGCAGATTGCATGCAGATTGTAAAGTAGCAGATCTGTCAGATGGAGATCTGTGTATGTGTGGTGGCCCAGCAGACCAGTGTGCGGACAAACTGTTGGGTGGTGGCAAGCTGTTGTGTGTCTAGTGTGGGGATGTATGGACAGTGGAAGACTGACTAACACCGAGGTTCTAGCTTGTAGGATAGCTGGAGGAATCCTAGAAGGGTATGCCAATTGCTAGACTGCTCCCCAACCCTTAGAGTGCACCAGATTGTATGTAAGATTCGTAGCTGCCTGTGTGTGGTCAGCCAGCTGGATTGGAGTGGAGTCCAGGGGCGGACTGAGAACTCATGGGGACCCTGGGCAATGGGGGATCATGGGACCCCTGTGTCCTTGCCCAAACTCAAAAAAAGCCTATGAAAAAGGAACACTTTTTAATCAGAGTCTAGCATCAAGTCAATGAAACTCCTGGGATATTGATCTGGTCAGTTAAGTAGCAGAGGGGTTGTTAATCAGTTTCAGCTGCTTTGGTGTTAATGAAATACATTTGTGCACTAGATGGACAATAATGAGACGACCCCCAAAACAGGAGTGGTTTTGCAGGTGGAGGCCACTGACATTTTTTGCCCTACTCATCTTTTCTGACTGTTTTTCACTAGTTTTGCATTTGGCTAGGGTCAGTGTCACTACTGGTAGCATGACGTGATACCTGGACCCCACAGAGGTTGTACACGCAGTCCAACTCCTCCAGTATGCCACTTCAATATGTGCCATGCCAAGAGCATGAAGGAGATTCCAGGAGACAGGCAGTTACTCTAGGAGAGCTGGACAGGGCCATAGAAGGTCCTCAACCCATCAGCAGGACCGGTATCTGCTCCTTTGTGCAAGGAGGAACAGGATGAGCACTGCCAGAGTCCTACAAAATGACCTCCAGCAGGCCACTGGTGTGAATGTCTCTGACCAAACCATCATAAACAGACTTCATGAGAGTGGCCTGAGGGTCCGATGTCCTCTAGTGGGCCCTGTGCTCACTGCCCGGCACCCTAGAGCTCAGTTGGCATTTGCCATTGAACACCAGAATTGGCAGGTCCACCACTGGCACCCTGTGCTTTTCACAAATGAGAGCAGGTTCACCCTGAGCACATGTGACAGACGTGAAAGGGTCTGGAGAAGCGGTTGAGAACGTTCTGCCTGTACCATCGTTCAGCATGACCATTATGGTGGTTGGTCAGTGATGGTCTGGGGAGGCATATCCATGGAGGGATGCACAGACCTCTACAGGATAGACAATGGTACCCTGACTGCCATTAGGTATCGGGATGAAATCCTTGGACCCATTGTCAGACCCTACGCTGGTGCGTTGTGTCCTGGGTTCCTCCTGGTGCACGACAATGCCTGGCCTCATGTGGCGAGAGTATGCAGGCAGTTCCTGGAGGATGAAGGAATTGATACCATTGAATGGCCCCCATGCTCACCTGACCTAAATCAAATAGAACACCTCTGAGATGTCATGTTTAGATCCATCCGACACCGCCAGGTTGCACCTGTCCAGGAGCTCAGTGATGCCCTGGTCCAGATCTGGGAGGAAATACCCCAGGACACCATCCGTCATCTCATTAGGAGTATGCCCCAACATTGGCAGGCATGCATACAAGCACATGGGGGCCATACAAACTACTGAGGACCATTCTGAGTTGCTGCAATGAAGTTTCAGCAAAATGGACTCGCCTGCTGCATCATTTTTTCACTTTGAAGGAAAAGAAAATTATCAGCCTACAGAGGAGTGAATTCAAAAGACACCCCGAAAATCAAACGATGGGGCATCCTTACGTTCCTTACACATTACCCCGTCCATGTCAGTATAGAGATCCAGCAGGAGATTTTTCCCCATTGAGATCTGATGTGTTTTCAAAGTGTTCTTTTAATTTTCTTGAGCAGTGTATATTGCAGTTTACCAATCCTGGGCTGTGGTGACTGTATTCGTTTTCTTTTTTCCCCTTCGTTTTCACCTTGTGATCTGGCCTGTAACACACCTCCTGTATTAGAGTGCTCCCACTCTGGATAAAGATGCAACAGAGAGACCTTTGGACAGCAGCACTGTTAAACTGGGAGAAGGGGAGTATTAGATGCACTTGCAGATTTGGATACACTAACAAACTGTACCTAAACCTAGAACAGAATGCTTTCTTGCATTATACGAGCGAATGCAAAAGCTGTTTCAGGTGGATAAGACAAATATGCTCCCTGTGCTGTGTATAAAACATAGTGCGCCGTTATTTTCTATTATGACCCTCCATTGGTTTAGACCAGTGGTTCTCAACCTTCCTAATGCCGTGACCCTTTAATACAGTTCCTCATGTTGTGGTGACCCCCAACCATAAAATTATTTACCCAGTAATAATAATTCATGAGTGTCGTTTTACCTCCAATACTGCTGCTTTCAACACAGTAGCTGCTTTCAACACAGTAGCTGCTTTCAACACAGTAGCTGCTTTCAACAGAGTAGCTGCTTTCAACACAGCAGCTGCTTTCTACACAGTAGCTGCTCTTTACACATCGGAAATATGTGTTTTCTGATGGTCTTAGGGGACCCCTGTGAAAGGGTCGTTCGACCCCCAAAGGGGTCACGACCCACAGGTTGAGAACCACTGGTTTAGACAGACTTCCACCATTTTAACATGGAGGAACCTTTGATACAGCTTTCAGGTCTCAGTGAACACTTGCTAATAAAAACTACTGCTCAGGGCACCTTAGCGAGAACAGTAAGCTGAGATCTAAGAATGAATAAAACAATAAGACAAGTGCCGCACTTAGTGTGTTTGACCGTAAGGACTACTCTATACAATACGATTTATAGCAATAATAATGAAATAAAACTAAAAATAAGCATGGGCAGAACCAAAATGCAGATAGTGACCCTTATAGTTTCTTCATGTTGATGGTCATTGGAGAAAAGCCTGCTTACATTGATGGTCTAGTTCAGCCTTTCTCAATCTTTTCAACACATAGGAACCCTTGAAAATAATTTCCGGTCTCAGGGAACCCCTGCTAACAATTATTATATTTACAACTCCTGATACTTTAGTGTGATTGTTTGGGAAGAATGTTTCTTAAATTTTTGGTCATTGGGAAGAATTACCCCTTTTCAGATATCAAAAAAGATCAATGGTGTCAGTGGGAACTTATCTGAGAGGCTGAAATTGCTCAAGGAACCCTAGCAACCTCTAGAGTAAACCTAGGGTTTCATGGAACCCTGATGAGAAATGCTGGTCTAGAAGTTCCTAGGGGGTTCCGTAAGGTGTTGCTGTTTGATCACCCATCTGATGATGCCTGCATAGTTCTGATGTCAATGCCACATGGCAGACCCAACTGAATAAACCCAATGATCTATTTGGCTGTCTGCAAGGAGAGCACTTTCCCCAATAGCTCAGCAATACAAGGGGGATTTTTCACACTGACCACCAATGAACTGGTTTTACCAAGGGTCACTCAAGACCTGAAAAAATATTTCCAGGGTTCCCTTGGGGTAAAAATGTTGTGAGAGCCTCATATATACTGTATTTTTTGCATCTATTTTTTATTTCTCAAGGAACCCCTAGCAACCTCTGGAGGAACACTAAGGTTCCATGGAATTCTGGCCCACTTCGAGGTTCCCCTTTACATTGGTGGTCATTGTAGAGCCCCCTTAGCTTGGTGACAGTGAATTTCTTGCTTACATATAAAGTTACATAGAAGGTTGGTAGAGATGGACCTCTTTACATTTGTGGTCATTGAGAGAAGGGTTCCTTTATATTGGTGGTCAGTGGGAGATGGATCCCCCTATACTGGTGGTCATTTGGAGAAGGGCTCTATTATATTGGTGGTTAGTGGGAAAATTCTCATTATATTGGTGGTCAGTGGGAAGAATGGACCCTTACATTAGTGTACAATGAGAAGCATGGTCCTTATGTTGGTGGTCAGTGGGAAGTATAACCCTTACATTTATGAACAATGCGGAAGATTGCTCCATTATGTTGGTGGTCAGTGGGAGATGGGTCCCCCTATACTGATGGTCAGTTGGAGAAGGGCTCTATTATATTGGTGTTTAGTGGGAAAAATGCTCATTATATGGGCAGCACAGTGGCTAAATGGTTAGCACTTCCGCCTGGCAGTACTAGGGTCACTGGTTCAAATCCTGACCACGGCATCACCTGCCCGGAGTTTGCATGTTTGCATGTTCTGCCTGTGTGGGTTTCCTCCGGGTACTCCGGTTTCCTCCCACTCTCCAAAGACATGCTGGTAGGTTAATTGGCTCCTGTCTAAATTGTCCCTAGTATGTGTATGCATGGATGTGAGTTAGGGACCTTAGACTGTACACCCCTTGAGGGTTAGGGACTGATGTGAATGTACAATATACAGTATATGTAAAGTGCTGTGTAAATTAACGGCTCTATATAAGTACCTGAAATAAATAAAATAAATAAATGTTGGTGGTCAGTGGGAAGTATAACCCTACATTTATGAACAATGGGGAAGATTGCTCCTTTATGTTGGTGGTCAGTGGGAAGTATAACCTTTACATTTATGTGAAATGGGAAGAATACTCTTTACACTGGGAAGAATGTCCTCCTTACACACACCTAAAAAGATCATTGGTGTCAGTAGTTGGTTATCTGAGAGTCAAAAATTGGTCATTGCTCACGGAACCCCAAAGAACCACTGTAGGGACTCTAGTTGAGAAAGGCTGGTTCAGAAGACATTGTATCTACCTATTATGATCTAGAAACCAATTTACCTGTGATTAGTCTATTGTACAGTTAGTCAGGTTGAAAAAAGACACAAATCAACCCAGTTCAACCAATAGTAGGCAAACAAATTATATACAACCGTATAAATACATAATCCTGTACCCACAGTTGATCCAGAGCAAAAAAAAAAATCAAAGCATGATGCAATTTGCTCCAGCAGGGGAAAAAATTATTTCCTGATGCCCCAAGAGGCAATCGGAAATACCTTGGATCAACGGTACCTCTAAATATTAGTATCCAGTAATGTGTACGTAGGAAAGAATCCAGGCCTTTTTTAAAACGATCTATAGAACTATAAATGAAAGATATATAGGCCAGAGGAGAGTGTGAGTTCGATTTTAAAGGGGGAATTTGTATGAATAAAATTTCTGAAACAGTTTTATGGTATGGAGAGTGTTTTCTATCCACATGTGGCTTATACTTACCATGATGGAGAGTATTGAGATCATCTAATGAATGAGTATTATAGATATGCTGCTGATATTATTCTCACATCCATTGATATATGAAAGATATGCTGGTTTATCACCAGTATCTGGTGAGTTTGAACTTTGATGGGGTGTTGAGCACTGGAATATTCACGTTGGTGGAGGAATGATATTTTGTGAAAGAAAGATTCCATATCTTCATTGAAGGACGATCATATATTATTAATATGGACTTTATTTAATGGACTTTATGTTGGATCTTACATTAATTTAATATATATTGATTTATATATATATTTTTTGGCACACAACTTCACTTTATTTGGTGGTTTTTAATTTTATATATTTATTATTATTTTTATTTATTTGTTTATCATTTATTTTATATGTATAGTTGAAGCTTGAGAGTGTTTGTTTTTTTGTGGGGTTTTTTCACATATATATTTTACAAATCTATAGAACTGGCCAGAACCAGCTCTTGAGGGAGTCTATTCTAAAGCCTTAGTGCCAGGGACGGACTGACAACTCATGGGGCCCCCGGGCAATAGGGGATCATGGGGCCCCTGTGTCCTTGCCCAAACTCAAAAAAGCCTATGAAAAAGGTTCCAGGGGAATCTCATGGGGCCCCCTACTAACCCCGGGCCCTCGGGCAGTGCCCGAGTTTCCAAATGGTCAGTCCGCCCCTGCTTGGTGCCCATGCTTTGCCCCGAGGGTCTCATGTAGCCCCTTGTTAAACATTGTGCAGCCCTTGGGCCATCTGCAACGAAGAATGGCATCATTGGTAAAGGAGATGTAACAATGACAGTGATCTCTTCCAGTCTCACATATGTCCCCGTCTCTCGTACTGGCCCCTGCAGTAGATCTTCAATCTCTAGCTACACCTGTGTTATGTCCATAATCTGAGCATCTCTTGGATGATGTCCTCATTCTCCTAAAATTGCATTTCATACGCTAGATATCATGTGTGCCTCCCTAGGGATATGTATGAAGCAGGGGCGGACTGACAACTCATGGGAGCCCTGGGCAATAGGGGATCATGGGGTCCCTGTGTCCTTGCCCAAACTCAAAAAAGCCTATGAAAAAGGTACCAGGGGCATCTCATAGGGCCCCCTACTGACCCAGGGCCCTCGGGCAGTGCCCGAGTTTCCAAATGGTCAGTCCGCCCCTGGTATGAAGCATTGTGTGAGGCCACCTACATCTCAAAAGTTGTCCACCACTGGCCTAAAGAAGAAATCGGCAGCCAACAGTCTATAAAACAAAATTTGTACTTGCAATATTTTTTTTTTACAACGTCCCTAGCCGTGAACATGCTATTTAAAGCAAAATGACGGAAACCACTGTCCACCCTCCCGTAACACAGGAAGAATTCTATATCTCCAGCAAGGGCACTGGAGTTTGTGTCTTTAAAACCAGCATGAGGGCAGGCTGGGATGGCGAGCCTGGGATGTCGAGGTGATGGTTATTGTCTGTGACATCCTTCCTCTCTCTGCCTCGCTCCAGCCTCCCCCCACTGTACGCCCTAGGGCCAGGATTCTGCTCCTGTCGCCTAACACCCATTCCGCTGCGCCAGCTCCCTCCGCTGCGGTGTCAGAGGCAGAGAACAGGATGGGTGAAGGGAAGGAAGAGAAACAGAGAGGTTATTTTTATAAAGAGAACATGACCTTTCAGCAAGGCCCTGGAAGGAAACCGGAGCTTGAAAGAGCAGCGAGGAATGTAAATACATGGATACTCTTTAACCCGTGTTTACTGGAGGGGAGATGCAGCTCCTTGTACAATGTGTGTGCTAACTAGCTTCATATATCCAACCATTACTGCCGTACGGACCGCCATCATGTGTCCAAATAATCTGATGACCAACGTCTGGGGTGGCTACCTTAACCACTTGCCTATTGAGCACTTTCACCCCCTTCCTGCCCATGTCATGCAACATTGTACACATATGACATTTTTATAGTTTTTTTGAAACATGGAGTTTTCTTTTGGTGCTATTTAATCACCACTGGGTTTTTTTTTTGTTTTTGTTTTGTTTTGTTTTTTTTTAGCTACAAACATTTTTTTGTTCTTAGTTTCTTTTATAAAATTTAGCAAAAAGGTAATTTTATTCCTTCACTGGTGAGGCTGCGCTGGTGTATACTGATGAGGCTGCACTGGTGTGCGCTGATGAGGCTGCGCTGAAGAGGCTGCGCTGGTGTACACTGATGAGGCTGCACTGGTGTGCGCTGATGAGGCTGCGCTGATGAGGCTGCGCTGGTGTACACTGATGAGGCTGCACTGGTGTGCACTGATGGGTGCTGATGAGGCTGCACTGGTGTACACTGATGAGGCTGCACTGGTGTGCACTGATGGGCGCTGATGAGGCTGCACTGGTGTACACTGATGAGGCTGCACTGGTGTGCACTGATCGGTGCTGATAAGGCTGCACTGGTGTGCACTGATGGGTGCTGATGAGGCTGCACTGGTGTGCGCTGATGGGGCTGCACTGGTGTGCACTGATGGGCGCTGATGAGGCTGCACTGGTGTACACTGATGAGGCTGCACTGGTGTGCACTGATCGGTGCTGATAAGGCTGCACTGGTGTGCACTGATGGGTGCTGAGGCTGCACTGGTGTGCGCTGATGAGGCTGCACTGGTGTGCGCTGATGAGGGGGCACTGATGAGGCTGCACTGGTGTACGCTGATGAGGTGACGCTGATGAGGCAATTTTGATGGACACTGACCAGTGGCACTGATGGACATTGTTGGAGCTGGGGGCTGAATTGGACTGCCTCTGATTTTTTTTGACCCCTTCACACCCAAGGGTAAAACAAATCTTAATGCCTAAACACAATTTTGCAACATTGACCTGTGTTAGTAAAACTGTACATATCATCACAACTACTTTGTACATCCAGGTGGATTATACGTCGTTTTTTTTCAGGACAAATTGGGCTTTCATTTGGTGGTAAATGGTAATGGATATCTCCTGATTTTTTTTTTTTATCAAAGGAAAACTGGCCCAAAATAGTAAAAAAAAATTGATATGTGTATGTGTGTGTGTGTGTATATATATGTATGTATATGTATGTGTGTGTGTATATATATATATATATATATATATATATATATATATGTGTGTATATAATATATGTGTGTGTGTGTATGTATGTGTGTGTGTGTGTGTGTATATATATATATATATATATATATATATATATATGTATATATATATATATATATGTGTGTGTGTATATATGTGTGTGTGTATATATGTGTATATATATATGCACTGCATGTTTTCCACATATGTAGAAGCTTCAGAAAGTAACTTTTCCTCCCTTCCAAACCCTGACAGTTTTCTGTGAATGTAATGGGATTTTTGTTAAAATCTTATTTTGCGCCAATCTCGCCAGACAACTGAGCTGCTAGCACTCCAATGATGTGAAATCATCCAAATGATATGCATACAATAGCATTCCGCACTAATGACCATGAAAGTGCATCAAATATAACCTTTTAGCTAATAAAAATGCTTACAAAAAAAGTGAATAAATATCAAATAAATACTCAAATAAAATAAATATGAAAAAAAAATCAAATGTTTTTAAATTCACTCACTCTAAAAGTGAGTTGTGCAACATCAATTGTATAGAATACAAATAATCACAAAACTCTAACTGAATATATGAAAGTCCACACTAAAAAAATATTTAGGTGAATATATGAAAGTCCGCACTGAGAAAATATTTAGGTGAATATATGAAAGTCCACACTGAAACAAATATTTAGGTGAATATATGAAAATCGGGACTGAAAAAATATTTAGGTGAATATATGAAAGTCCACGCTGAAACAAATATTTAGGTGAATATATGAAAGTCCGCACTGAAACAAATATTTAGGTGAATATATGAAAATCCGCAGTGAAAAATATTTAGGTGAATGTATGAAAATCTGCACTGAAAAAATATTTAGGTGAATGTATGAAAATCAGCACTGAAAAGATATTTAGGTGAATATAAGAAAATCCTTCATCCCTGGCCATGCGGGATCTCCTGCATGGTAGGGGTTGGGGAAAGACATGGCGACCTACCCTGTAAAAATAATTGCTAATAGAATTCATGGAAAAAGTTGCTTATGAGTGACAGTCCATGCAATCGCCAAGGGTCGGATACGACTGACTGAATGGATAGATAGAGATATGAAAATCCTCACTGAAAAAATATTTAGGTGAATATAAGAATCTGTGATCCTTCAGTTAGTTTTGCGACTCTGAATACTGAAGATTCCAGGGTAACCATCCACACTCCACAATGGACACACTCATCTTCCAAGATGGACATTTCAGTTATAAAAGGTCTCATCACAACATCTTTCCTCAAGCTGGGAATAGCTCCTGAAGAATGTTAATCATCCCCAATACTCCCTTTTTGCACAATGCAAGGCACAGAGAAGGTCCACAGCTTCATCAACAAAACTCTGACCATTTCCAGGCAATTATTGAATGAGTCACCTTTCACACGTATGATTACATGAACATGAAACAAATCTCTAGATGGGTATACTCCTTCCTAGTTTCGGAGATAACACACTTTACGAAACTGGTATGGCATATACCAATCTAGAAATTTGTTTAATGTTCATGTAATCATACGTGTGAAAGGTGACTCATTCATTATTTGCCTAGCTGGGATCTCCATCGAAATTTGTTTACACCGAAGTGTGCGCACTAACTGAGGCCTGAGAAATATAGAAAGCATTAAACCGGATCCCAACATCCGCTGAAATTGCTGACGAAAAAAGTTGTGTCAACTGGAAGCACAAATTACGCTTATGACTTGATACATTAATGGAGGTCCTATCATTTTTCTAAAGAAAATATTATGAAACCTATCACAAGCTGGAACCCAACACAAGTTGTGGATTGTATGAAAGGACTTCATGCTACTATATATCCCCTGTGTTAAGAGGGCAAGAATTAAGGGTTAGTAGCTTCTACAGATGACAAACCAGGATCTGGAGAAGCTTGGACTTACAAGAAATTGCCATAAAGATCTCGTTCTTGAAGCTGTAGATCTTCTCTGTGCCTTCAACAAGCGTGGTCCCGTGATAGGTGGCCACCTGTGCAATAAGTCCATCCGTGACATTTCCTGGCTACTAAATATTCCACGCTCAACTGTTAGTGGGATTATAACAATGTGGAAGCAACTGGGAACAGCAACTCAGCCACCAAGTGGTAGGCCACGTAAAATGACAGAGCGGGGTCAGCGGGGTCATGCTGAAGCGCACAGTGTGCAGAAGTCACCAACTGTCTGCAGAATCAATAGCTAAAGACCTCCAAACTTGGTGTGGCCTTCAGATTATCACAACAGTGCATAGAGAGCTTCATGGAATGGGTTTCCATGGCCGAGCAGCTGCATCCAAGCCTTACATCACCAAGTGCAATGCAAAGCATCGGATGCCGTGGTCTAAAGCACAAAACCACTGGATGTTGGGTTGTTTTTCAGCGGTTGGGCTTGGCCCCCTAGTTCCAGTGAAGGGAGCTCTTAAGACACCAGCATACCAAGACATTTTGGACAATTTCATGCTCCCAACTTTGTGGGAAGAGTTTGGGGATGGCCCCTTCCTGTTCCAACATGACTGCGCACCATTGCACAAAGCAAGGCCCATAAAGACATGGATGAGCGAGTTTGGGGTGGAGGAACTTGACTGGCCTGCACAGAGTCCTGACCTCAACCTCATAGAACACCTTTGGGATGAATTAAAGTGGAGACTGCGAGCCAGGCCTTCACGTAAGACATCAGTGCCTGACCTCACAAATGTGCTTCTGGAAGAATGGTCAAACCTTCCCATAGACACCCTCCTAAACCTTGTGGACGGCCTTCCCAGAAGAGTTGAAGCTGTTATAGCTGCAAAGGGCGGGGCCAACTCAATATTGAACCCTACAGAATAAGACTGGGGGCTTTTAAAGTTCATGTGCGTGGAAATGCAGGCGGCCCAATACAATACTTCTGGCGCTATATATATATATATATTTATATATATATATATATATATATAGTGCTCAGCATAAATGAGTACATCCCTCTTGAAAAGTAAGATTTTAATCAATATTTCAATGAACACAAGACACTTTTCCAAAATTTTGACAAAACTGAGTTTCATAGAACATTTGTTTGGTTCATTACATGAAAGTAAGGTTAATAATATAACTTGGATTCCAAAATCTTCAGTTTTACTCATATTAACTAATGTAAAAATGAATACACTCCACAACAAAAACTACTACATTAGTAGTATTTTGTATGACCTCCATTATTTGTAAGAACGGCAACAAGTTGGCGACATATTGCAACATCGATCTTTTTCCATTCTTCAAGAACGACCTCTTTTAGAAGCTGGATGGAATGTGATGCTCAACTTGTCTCTTCAGAGTTCTCCATAGGTGTTGGATTGGGTTCAGATCATGAGACATACTTGGCCACGGAATCACTTTCTCCCTGTTCTTCTTCAGAAATGCAACAGTGGCCTTAGATGTGTGCTTTGGATCATTGTCACGTTGGAACGACAACCAAGGGAACGGAGTGATGGTTCATCTTTTCTTTCAATATAGAGCAGTAAATCTGTGAATTCTTGATAGCATCAATGAGATGCAGCTCCCCGACACCAGGAGCACTCATGCAGCCTCACAGGACACTGCTGCCAGCACCATGCTTTATGGTAGGCACCATGCATTTTTCTTTGTACGCCTCATCTTTGTGAAGCCACCAGTTCCAAGAACTGTACTCTGGAGTGATGAGACCAAGATACATGAGTCCCAGTAGTCTTCTTTTTTTCAGTATGGGCCCTGGCAAATTGTAGGCGGGCTTTTCTGTGTATGGGCTTTAGGAGAGGTTTCCTTCATGGAGAACACCCATGCATGCCATTCCTCTGCAGTGCACGCCATATTGTGTCACAGGAAACAATCACCCCAGTCTGGCTTTCTACTTCTTTAGCTAACTGCAGTGAACTTGCGTGGCGATCTTCTTCAACCCTTCTTATCAGAAGACGCTCCTTTCGAAGTGTTAACTTCTGTGGACAGCCTGGACGTCTCTGTGAGATGGCTGCACTTCCATCTTTTTTAAATTTTTGTATCACTTCTGCTACAGTATTCTGACTGATAAGTAAAGCTTTGCTGATCTCCTTGTAGCCTTCACCTTTCTTGTGTCAAGAAATTTTCTTTCTTAGGCCTCTCTTCCATGTGCTGCCGTTGCTGACAGCATGAAATGGGAGGTTTTTTTTTTTTAAATAACTTCTTTTTATAATCAACTGTCTGTTGGACACCTGTTTAATGAATAATTAGATGAATTCTTGTTAAATTTGCATTTTGTTGTCTAAAATGTTTAGTTTGTGCTCCTAAGACTTTCATTGGGGTGTATTCATTTTTGCAACATGGTCTTGAATGAATTTGTTAGGGAAAACTTTGTGTGCAAATGAACAAATCTTGAACAATCAATGGCTCACATTTGTGGGTGTATTTTGTACTATAGTGTCCCATAGAAAATGTTCCTTCTGAAAGGAAAGGTTTTATGACTTATCTGTTGGGGTGTACTCAGGGGCGGACTGACCATTTGGAAACTCAGGCACTGCCCGAGGGCTGGGGTCAGTAGGTGGCCCCATGAGATGCCCCTTGTACCTTTTTCATAGGTTTTTTTGAGCTTGGGCAAGGACACAGGGGCCCCATGATCCCCTATTGCCCGGGGGCCCCATGAGTTGTCACTATGCCCCTGGGTGTACTCGTGATGTTCGATGATCTGGGTGACACATTCACTGTGCAATCATTACTTGCTCATATACTGTACGTGGATGCAATGTTTGAATCCTTTGCAATTGCAAACCTACGAACTGTCGCCATCATGCTAACGTGTGCCCTTGTCAACCGGACTTAATGTTATCTTGCTAATAATTTACGCAAACCTTTTTTATTTTTTTACAGCACGAGTTGTAATATAGTGTTGAAAGGGGACACTGTTACATAGGCTCCATATACACAGGACACTTCTGAACGATGGAAACTGACTGCTGGAAAACGTAAGTTAAAAATTGTCTGTTTAGTCGCGTTTGCATACCGCGTTTATGAGCGTTTGCGTTTAGAAGCGTTTTTTTAAAGATAACCTCAGGAGACCTTCCAAAATGCCCAGAATGCACTGAAAACAATAAAAAATTAACAATTTCAGACACTTTGAGAGAAATAGAGAGAGCAGAAGCAGAGAGAGCAGTATTTGTTGAGATTAGCTGTCTTTTTTTTTTTCTTTTTTTTTGTGGTGTTTGGATGTGTTCCGTCTCATTTCTGTGCAGAAATGATTGCAGCAGTGTCTAACATATTATTTTATTTCATGCGAAACCTCAAAATATGGTGTACTGGGTCCATTTGAGTACTGGGAAAACGCTTTGGATGCATTTTTCATGATGAAAAAAGGCTCTGGACAGCATCTGGAAATGGAAGAGTTAAAAAAAAAAACAACTTTCAAATGCTTATAAACGCGGTTAGCCAAGTTTAGCCGCGTTTACAAGCGTTTGAAGTGCTGAAAAAATCTACTCCTGAACGCAAGTTTGGAGCATTCAAAAAAACAACTGTAAACTCAACTGCCTGTAAATGACACAGTGCACATGTACACATAGGAAAACATTAGGGAGAGTTCAGGGGCTGCTGAAAAAAACTCAGAAAAGCTCCTAAACGTGAGTTTATCAGCTGCAGTGTACATGAGCCCTAAAAGTTGCACTGATGTGATATAATTTTTATTCAGAAGGCTTTTTTTTAAACATATTTTTTTTATTTTTAGTTAAATATATGGGGATGCTTACATTACATAAAGGCTGCTTTGGGAAAAATTAAAGAAACATGCATTTTTTTTTCTATTTTTTTCAATATTTATTTTTAATAAAAATCAAGAAAAAATGTATATAAATCCAGATTTTCTACCAAACTAAAGCCCTGTAGGTCCTGAAAAACCCTCCAATGTATAATATAATATGCTGGACTACAAACCTTAAGAGTATAATGTGTAGAAACAAGGCATTGACCAAAATGAACAAATGCTATTGGACTTTAGAGAGAAGTTAAAGCGGAGCTCCACTCACCTATCAAAAAATAAAAGTCAGCAGCTACAAAAACTGTAGCTGCTGATTTTTAAAAAATAGCCACTTACCTGTCCCTCGATCTTGTGGTGTGTCCCCTGCAGCCCATTTCACCGGCCATCCTGGATTCCAGGAGGCCGGTATCTTCAGTGTGGGCACCCGGCTGTGACAGCTTGCGGCTTCACAGCCGGGTACCCACTGCGCATGCGCGAGTAGCACTGCGCTTCCTGAATGGTCCTGTAGTCTTCTGGGACCTGTCACGTGTCCCAAAAGACTACAAGAAGGGAGGGATGGATGATACCTTCCGTTTCCGATCACCTAGTCCTAGGCCAGAGGTAGGCAACCTGTGGCTCTCTAGCTGCTGTGAAACTACATTTCCCATGAGGCATTGCAAAATTACAAAACTGAAAGTTACAGCTATGACTTGCAGAGGCATGATGGAACTTGTAGTCCTGCAACAGCTGGAGAGCCGCAGGTTGCCTACTCCTGGCCTAGGCGATTGGACCGGAAATGGACGTGGGTACCTGTCAAATTCGGGTACCCGCTCCCCCCCACCCCCCAAAGGTGCCAATCCTTAATGGGGAGCGGGGGAGCAGTCCTAAAAGCGTAAGTTCCCCTTTTGGGTGGAGCTCCACTGTAGCCTCCCTGGCGGTATTCCCGAGTGTAGCTCGGGGTAAAGTTTCAGTACCACAAGTGGTAACCCCGAGCTACACTCGGGCTGACTATGCGGCGCTGCTCCGGGATCTGTTCTTCTCTTACCTTGTCCTGCGCTCCCGTGATGTCCCTCCTGCAGTGTCCCCGGCAATGTCCTCCGGCGGATGCCGGCATCTGTCAGCTGGGTTCTGTTCCCTGCGAGCGTCGGGACGTACGGGGGATGGAAGCGGTGGGAAATTTGAAAATGACAAAGTGACATTCACTAAATTCACTAAAATCACATAGTATAACATTCCTGTATCAAACCACTTCACATACATTTTGTCCCGAGTGCTTTGTCTGGCGCCCTGCCTGCATTTTTACTGTTCTTTCTGTCTGGAAACTGAGAAACATCCATGGCGTCCAAAAAGCGTCCCTTTATGTCAAAAGCGGTTTTAGACCGGCTAGAGAACAACGATAGTAAATCAGAACCACTTGCAGAATTGAGTGATAATGATTCGTGGGGGAAATTTGTCATCAGACACTGAAAAAGATGTAATGTGATGTGCGAACTTGGCGCTATATTTCAAATTTCAGTGTTTTTGGTTTGATTATATTATTGAATTAAATTTATTATTATTATTTTTTATGATTATTAAATTCTAATTTATGATTTTGTGTTTCAAATTGTAACATACCCGGGATGTTTACTAGACTCTTGTTCAGACAGATTTCAGTGAGTTATTCCTAAGAAGTACAGGCCTACAATAAAAAAAAAATACATATTTCCATGCAAAAAAATGTACCGCTTTGAGCTCAGAAATACTGACATAATCAGGCCGCTAGGGAGGTTAAGGGAGAGACCATAATTGCACTGAGTGGTTGAGAGCTCCCTCTATTGGCTAATCTGCAAATCTCAATGTTTAATTCTAGAAAAATATGTAAGAAGCTGAAAAAAATGTGTAATATCGAAAATGATGTAAAGCTCATAATTACTGAAAATATGCAATGATAGAGCTTGAATCTTAAAGAGCAAAAAGAACTGAACTCCTTTTCATGCTAAAAGTTTGGGTCTGCCTATTGAATCATGTTCAACACCCTATAAAATGTGGTTAAGCCACAGGAAATAAACATTACAGATAGAGAGAAAAAAAGTTTAATAAGGATCTGAGCACAGTACAGTGCGGGCAGGTCATGCTATACAGTAATGCACAGCAAAGAGGAACATGCCAAGCAAGACACAGAACAGGGTGTGTGCAGCAACAGGCAAAAAACATCATATAAAACGAAGCAGCAAGTTCTGAATGTATCAGATAAATCCACAGAAAAGCGTTCATAAGATTTTGGTTTCTTTACAGGTCATTAATTACCAAGTGTGGTCCCCAATACACAACTGAACACAAGACTTTCCTATTACATAATAATATACAGATGTACATACAATTATATGAGCTGATGCTTTCCTTCAATGGAACAATAGCTAGCAATGCTGTCACTTTCAATGGGGGTTCTAGAACAATCCGAAGAAGGTAGAGTTATAGCTTAAAGCGACAACTGTGATCTGATTTTGTTTGCTGTCTACTATTTAGCTATTTGGTTGCTATCTATTTTATTTGTTTTATTTTTAGGTTTTTTTTTTTTCTAATTTTATAGATTCCTTTTCTTGGTGTAGGAATAAATCATGATCACATGTACCATGAAAAAATACAAATTTGGCCTATAAGGATTTCAAGTTGGGATGCTTTGCATTGTACTTTGTTGTCCACTTACACATCTGTTTACTGATTATTATACGATGTTCAAAAAAAGCTAAATGTTTACAAAAACCCCCCCCAAAAAACAAGAAAATGCAGATAGAGCCACGGTTCCTCATTCTGGCATAGCTGTAATACATTAGGCTAATCCCTTTTTTAAAAAATTGCCTTGTTCCTCGTAGTTCAATGTTCTAAAGCAGGGGTCTCCAAACTATTGCCCTCCAGCTGCTGAAATACTACAAGTCCCATCATGCCTCTACCACTGGAAGTCTTGCCTGTGGCTGTCAGTTGTGCAAGGCCTCATGGGACTTGCAGTTCCTCAACACCTGGACAGCCATAGTTTGGAGACCTCATGTTCTAAAGGTTTGCCTTTATCTGGCCCTAGGGACACTATTCCTTCCACTAATACAAGGCACTAGTCCTTCCACTGATAGCAAAGATGGTGCACTATTCCTCCCACTGACACCAATGATGGGGCACTATTCCTCCCACTGACACCAATGATGGGACACTATTCCTCCCACTAATACCAATGATGGGGCACTATTCCTCCCACTGATACCAATGATGGGGCACTATTCCTCCCACTGATACCAATGATGGGGCACTATTCCTCCCACTGACACCAATGATGGGGTACTATTCCTCCCACTAATACCAATGATGGGGCACTATTCCTCCCACTGATACCAATGATGGGACACTATTCCTCCCACTAATACCAATGATGGGGCACTATTCCTCCCACTGATACCAATGATGGGGCACTATTCCTCCCACTGATACCAATGATGGGGCACTATTCCTCCCACTGACACCAATGATGGGACACTATTCCTCCCACTAATACCAATGATGGGGCACTATTCCTCCCACTGATACCAATGATGGGGCACTATTCCTCCCACTGACACCAATGATGGGGCACTATTCCTCCCACTGACACCAATGATGGGGCACTATTCCTCCCACTGATACCAATGATGGGGCACTATTCCTCCCACTGATACCAATGATGTAGCACTATTCCTCCCACTGATAGCAAAGATGGGCACTATTCCTCTCACTGACATCAACAATGCGGCACTATTCTTGCCACTGACACCAGAGACCGGGAACAAATGCTCCTACTGATACCAATGGGGCACTATTCCTCCCACTGACACCAACAATGCGGCACTATTCTTGCCACTGACAACAGAGACCGGGAAAAGATTGTCCCACTGATAGCAAAGATGGGCACTATTCCTCTCACTGACATCAACAATGGGGCACTATTCTTGCCACTGACACCAGAGACCGGGAACAAATTCTCCTACTGATACCAATGATGGGACACTGTTCCTCCCATTGACACCAACAATGGGGCACTATTCCTGCCACTGACACCAGACATGGGGAAATAATTCTCCCACTGACACCAATGATGGGGCACTGTTCCTGCCATTGACACCAACAATGGGGCACTATTCTTGCCACTGACACCAGAAACTGGGAACAAATTCTCCCACTGACACCAATGATGGGGAACTGTTCCTCCCATTGACACCAACAATGGGGCACTATTGCTGCCACTGATACCAGAGATGGGGAACTAATTCTCCCACTGACACCAATGATGGGGCACTGTTCCCCCCCAATGACAACAACGGTATCATTTTTTTTTTTACTCCCACTGACCACCAAGTGTATGGTATTGTTTACTCCCACAAATGCCAGGGCGTTGTCTACTCCAACTGGCCACAGTCCAGCCCCCCTAATATTTGAAGGGCAATAAACTGGCCCTTTGTTTCAAAAATTTGGATACCCCTATTCTAAGGCCAGGTACGCCCATTCCCATAAACTTCAAGATCCATGCCACCTCCCACACAAAGATAGAGGGAACATTACATAGTATACCATTATGTCATGTGAAGCTGCAGGTTTGCCCAAGAGCACATGTGGCAGCTTCCTAAAATCCATTTGCAGAAGACTTCAAAAAACATGAAGACTTTTTCCACTTCTAAAAGAACTTTTCAATTTGTCCAACTTTCTGGATAAGTTTACAGCCCGTTGCCTGGCTTCCCTTATTTGATCTATGGTACACTGTTGTGTTTTAACACAAATGTAATGCGCTAAAGTTCCCCATAAAATAAAAATGGTGACTGTCCCATCTCTGCCCTGCAGTGCAGCTTTCGAAAAATATGAAATTAATTTTGTTTCCCTACATTTTAGTGCATTGGAAGGTCCATAGATGTCAATGGCATGTATTTGGATGTGTTGGCAATAAGTATTAAATCTTGGTCAATGGCTGTTAACTCTATCCACTCCAAATCCTAAATTCAAAAAAGCATTGGACACATTTCAACTCCCCTCAATATCACATGTCAACACACAAATGTAACATGTTTGACTTACGGCAATTACCTGCCTTAAGAGCCAAAAAATGCACCTAAATACACAGATTAAACTAGGCCTAAAAGGTTTTTCTACAGCTGACACTATTAGTGCATTTGAGAGAATTTCTGTCTGCATTGAGTTCCTGCTGAACTGGCAGAGATTCGAACCATGTATGGACAGGCTGAATGTACCCAAGTTGATCGATCAACTTTGGTACAACCAGCCTGTTGGATTTTACACCTAATTATGGCTCCATAGGAGGGATTCCCCCATCAACACTGACTGTTTTGATGGGGGAATCTGAGCAATTTTCTCTCCTGCATCTACAGGTTGCAGGAAAGAAAATTATTAGTCTATGGCCAGCTTTAGTAACCAATCATATTTTTGCCTTGTTGACCCATGCAACCAGAGTAAAAGACAAATTTGTTTTGTTGTTAAAGACAACAGAGGAAGGAAGAGACAATTGTCAATGGCAGTCTAACAAATGAAGTCTTTTAACAGAAAAGTCTGGTGATTCAAAAGGAGCTTCATGCAGCCAGACCTTCTACAGAAATGTACTCCTTGGAGTGGTTGAGAGGGTTCTCCTGTGCCTTTGAACCCTGGTTGAGAGGGTTCTCCTGTGTTTTAGAACCCTGGTTGAGAGGGATCTCCTGTGTCTTAGAACCCTGGTTGAGAGGGTTCTCCTGTGTCTTAGAACCCTGGTTGAGAGGGTTCTCCTGTGTCTTAGAACCCTGGTTGAGAGGGTTCTCCTGTGTCTTAGAACCCTGGTTGAGAGGGTTCTCCTGTGTCTTAGAACCCTGGTTGAGAGAAGTTCTCCTGTGTCTTTGAACCCTGGTTGAGAGGGTTCTCCTGTGTCTTTGAACCCTGGTTGAGAGGGTTCTCCTAGGTCTTTAAACCCTGGTTGAGAGGGTTCTCCTAGGTCTTTGAACCCTGGTTGAGAGGGTTCTCCTAGGTCTTTGAACCCTGGTTGAGAGGGTTCTCCTGTGTCTTTGAACCCTGGTTGAGAAGGGCTAGAGGTTAAGAGGTTGCTAAGGGTTCCATGGGCAACAAGAATTTTTCTGCCTTTCAGATAAGTTCCGAAAGACACTAATGAACTTTCTAGCTATCTGTAAGGAGGGTATTCTTCCCAATGACCACAAATGTAAGGAGCCTTCTTGCAACTGACCATTACGTTAATTTATCATGAGCTGTATATGACTTATTAGCAGGGTTTCTCTGAGACCGGAAAGTAATTTTCAAGGGTTCCTCCATGTTAAAAAATTGACAATAGCTGCTCTAGTGGACTCTATGGACTATATGGGGAACACTCTTCTGTTGGTGATGGCTCAGCTGAAAAAAAACAGGTTAATCTTTAACATCCAGTTAGGCTTGGGGGAGATTGACCCCCCCCCCCATGTTTCAGAGCAGCAAAAAAAAGAACAGCACAATGGTAATCTGCCCCTAGTGAACTCAAAATTGAGATACAGGCTTTGTGTGGAGTTTCTATTCACATTTTCATTAATATATGCATCAAAATGTTGCTCAGTTATTGTTCCATCATATATCCCTTTTTATCAACAGGTTTGTTTACAGCATGCATTTCAGTGTACAATAAACTGGTTGAAAAAAAAAGAAAATGATTTACATATTTGTGATGCAAGTCCAGGATATAAATTAAATGCTGTGAAATTATTCTTAAAGTGCAGATGTTGAAAGTCGTCCCTAGAAAAGTGTGCCATCCATTGACAAGTTCGGTGTTTGCTTATGGACAGTGCCTGGATTATGTGGTGTTTGTAGGGTGGGCAACTAAACATTTCCACAGTTCTACATCTTGAAAGTGTCAAGAAGCAGTCTTCATGTGTCCTTGTAAAGGTGACTTGGTGACTGTACAGTAGTCCTTATCTACAACTGGACCAAGACTGGTTTCCAATAACGTTATTTTTCTAACACATGTATCCTCAGTATTTCCAGAATCATTTAATTATAGAAGCATTTTCAGTCCCAAAGGAGTATTCACTGACCACTGAAAGAATGAAACCAATACTTGCAGTGCAAAGTTTGAAGGCATGGACTAAATAACTATGATCACTGGCCACTGTATTACGTATACCTGTTCAATTGCTTGGTAACACAAATTGCAAATCAGCCAACCACATGGCAACAACCCAACGCATTTAGGCATCTAGACGACTTGCTGAAGTTCAAACCGAGTATCAGAATGGGGAAGAAAGGGGATTTAAGTGACTTTGAATGTGGCATGGTTGTTGGTGCCAGACAGGCTGGTCTGAATATTTCAAAAACTGCTGATCTACTGGGATTTTCACACACAACCATCTCTAGGGTTCGGTCCAAAAAAAAGAGAAATTATCCAGTGAGTGGCAGTTGTGTGGATGAAAATGCCTTGTTGAGGTTAGAGGAGAATGAGCAGACTGGTTGCTGATCTACTGGGATTTTCACACACAACCATCTCTAGGGTTTGGTCCAAAAAAAAAAGAAAATATCCAGTGAATGGCAGTTGTGTGGATGAAAATGCCTTTGTTGAGGTTAGAGGAGAATGAGCAGACTGGTTGCTGATCTACTGGGATTTTCACACACAACCATCTCTAGGGTTTGGTTCGAAAAAAAGAGAAAATATCCAGTGAATGGCAGTTGTGTGGATGAAAATGCCTTGTTGAGGTTAGAGGAGAATGAGCAGACGGGTTGCTGATCTATTGGGATTTTCACACACAACCATCTCTAGGGTTTGGTCTGAAAAAAAGAGAAAATATCCAGTGAATGGCAGTTGTGTGGATGAAAATGCCTTGTTGAGGTTAGAGGAGAATGAGCAGACTGGTTGCTGATCTACTGGGATTTTCACACACAACCATCTCTAGGGTTTGGTTCGAAAAAAAGAGAAAATATCCAGTGAATGGCAGTTGTGTGGATGAAAATGCCTTGTTGAGGTCAGAGGAGAATGGGCAAACTGGTTGCTGAGACATTCAGATGGTAGGGTCAGAAATTGGTGTAAACAACATGAAAGCATGGATCCATCCTTCCTTGTGTCAACGGTTCAGGCTGGTGTGGGGGAGATTTTCTTGGCACTAGCAAGGTGTAATTAATAAAGTGGCCGATGCGTGTATAAAGCTGGGACATACTGCTGGAGATGACAGTTTGACAGGTCACCTTTTTTCACGTGTGTCCCAAGCAGGGGCGGACTGACAACTCATGGGGCCCCCGGGCAATAGGGGATCATGGGGCCCCTGTGTCCTTGCCCAAACTCAAAAAAGCCTATGAAAAAGGTACCAGGGGCATCTCATGGGGCCTCCTACTGACCTCAGGCCCTCGGGCAGTGCCCGAGTTTCCAAATGGTCAGTCCGCCCCTGGTCCCAAGCATACATGTCTATAAAAGCAGTTTGACAGAGCAATGAAATCCGCGTACAAAGCAGCATTAAAAATATGTTCAGTAATATCTTACAAACGTTACCTCCACACAGACAGTGGGCATTTAGCAAATGAGTCATAGTGTAACCCCCAAAGTGTAGGACATGCACCACTGGAGGTATACACACTCTTTTCAGGAATTATCTGGCCAATCACAACTATATTTGCCCATTTCATTTGCAGATTCTACTACCTGCATAGTAGCACTGACCAATAAATGTGCTTTACTGCTCTTTCTCAAAATTCAAGCCTCTCAGTGCAATTCTATGGGTCACGATTGACCATTTCAGAACAGCAGCTCTTTGTAGGGCGCTTTGCAGTCATTAGAGCTGAACTCCAGGCAAATCCCTAAGTTTTTCCTATCTAATTACTTATGTCTTCACATATTATGTTTTATGCACATTTATTGATAGCGCTGCACTATTACTTTGTTTTGTACTGGAAATAACCATCAGGTTTCTTTGCTGGTGGCACTCACCCTGTCTCCTATTAAAGTGTAATTCCTGATATTTTTTTTTTTTTGCGGTTTGTACAGTGTGAGGAAAGGCCTCTCTCTCAGGTTTCAATTTCTGTTCTGGTCTCCGATGAAGATGATTTCTGCTCACTCCCTGTTCCAGGGACGGTGGTCAATGTGGCAGGAAGCAGAAGGGAAATCTCTCTAACACAGAAACAAAAAAGCAACAAAAAAATGTTTTTGTTTTTTTTTGTGAAATAGGAAAGAGTTTGAACCTCTTCCAGGTATCTTGTAGTCTATTGAAGATTATCCGTGTACACCTTTCCCCAGTGACAGTGGTCATAATGCAGACAGGATTAAAAAAAGCTAAGGACAATAAGTGAATAAAAGTGTTATACCTACAGTTTTAGAGCCTGAAAACATTTACCCCGGTTTGCATCTATGTGGGCATGCGGACCGCGGTTTGCACGGGCATGAGAGCCCATTCATTTGAATGGACTCCTGTGCCCGTGACACGCAGGGAAGAAGTCCCTGCACTTCTTTGGAAAACGCAGCCCGCACGGGAACCTCGGTTCCCAGTACATTTGCGGTTTCCAGTGCAGGCGACGTGCTATTAGAACTAATAGCACCCGCACGCGGGTCCGCAATTTTCTGTGCGGGTGGTGCGGCTGCACGGATTTTCGTGCAGATCCGCAGCAGCACCACCCACGCAGATGTGAACCTAGGGTAAACGAAAAACCCTGGTACTATTTGCATCCAAACTGGCCACAGTAATCAATTACAATGCAATGTAGAAAACGCAACCCTTTCGATGACTCCTGTAAAGGATCCTCATGGCTAAAACATAATAATTCAAAAGGAAGGAATTGTGTTTGACCATTCCTCTTGAGAAATGAAACCTCTGCTGTCACTAACCTACAGAAGCCTTCCAAGACTTTATATGTCAATCATAGTAATGCAATAGGGGCAGGCACAAAGAAAACATGGCTCTCAATGATTACCAATGATCTTGAAACAGGTGTCCAGTTTACGCGATCGGGTTCTTCACATATAATTCGCGTGTGATTTGCAGAGGAATGCTGTGCGGTTCCTGTGCGTATCACATGCGTTATACCGCACCGCATATATGTGAACCCAGGCTCAGGAAATCAACCCCATTGCATTCCATGGACAGCAATGTAACTGATCTAGCTTCACTTTTTTTTTTTTTTATTACAGGTATTTATACAGCACCCACAATTTATGGAGAGCTGTACATACTGCACCTTTATATCAGTCCCTGTGCTCAAGGAGTTTACAGTCTAAGGCCCCGTCTATCCTATGCATATACACATACACACTAGGACTAAGGCTAGGTTCCCACCTATGCAGGTTGCGTTTGAGCCCATTCTGCATTGCATTTTGCATTTTTGCATCTGCGTTTTTATGCGTTGTGTTTTTTATTTCCATTTTTTTTTCTTGTTGCTAGGCAGACATAAAACACATAAAAATGCAGCAAAAATGCACTACATGCTTTTCTGCAGCAGTTTCATTGAAGTCTATAGAACCTAAAATGCTACTTTTTGCGTTCAAAGTCCCTGACCCTTTCCAAAAAAACGCACTGGGTGAAAACGCGAAGATGTGAACCTGTCCCATAGGAAATCATGTTAAATGGACTGTATTGCGTTTCTGCAAAACGCTGCAGAAAATGCTTAAGTGTGAACCTAGCATCATTTAGACGTTGTAAGCTCCCAGGATCAGGCCCTCCTAACCCTCTTGTATTGAATTTGTATTGTTGCTGTATTGTCTCCCGTTATATTGTAAAGCGCTGAGCAAACTGTTGGTGCTATATAAATCCTGTATAATAATATAAATAACGAATGACCTATGTGCCACCTGATCCATTATTAGAACCAAGTTGCTGCCCCCACCTATCTAGGTTCCCTACCACCTAACCTAAATTTAAAATACAAATATGTTGTGGCACCATATTTGTATTTAAATTTGTTAGGTGGTTGGGTTCTTTGCATAGTAGCTATCTTCAGAGACTAAGAAAAAAATGTAATAGGACACATTTTAGAATTCTACGAAGCTCTGTCACTAGAAACCATATAAAATGGCTAAGTTTACACCAGAATTCTTCTTTAACCACATCTGGCCTTTGACTACGGAGGCGTTCTGTAGAATAGATCCTGACACAGCAATTCTATGATACTATATAGCACAGTTTCTAAAATGTTTAAAAAGGGGAAAGAAGGAGGAACTGAAAGAACATGAGCACATTGCAAAACTACTGCCCATTGATGCCGACAGACTTAATGCAAAATAGATGGTAAAACACCTTCAAAGACGGTTATAGCAAAAGAAGTAAAGGGAAGAGGTTGCCAGAGAGACATATTGGAATTGTGGGGCTTCAGAGGTAAATATAGTTTTATATATACATAAATTCCTAAAAATTCCGAGCAAAGTCGTACATATGAGTTTACCTCTTCAAAAATTTTAAAAGTTCAAAAGAAGAAACTATCAAGCACAATATAACATCTCATTGGGGACACTTAAAGTGTATCCAAAGCCATTTTTTTTTTTGGAAACCGTGGACAAGGGTTAGAATGCTACCATTGTCACTGGGATTATATGTGAAGGAATATCCCAAATTTTCTCACCAGAACAGGAACATTTGTTCTAATTACCACTATCTAAAAAAAAGATTTTCTTTATTTTAGATAGATTTCCTCTAACCTCCTATTGTATCTTACAGACCAATATGATGTAAAATCTTATTATTTATCACTTGTCTCTCTTTTTTCTGTTATTGTTTGTGTTTTATAAATGCAAAATAAATAAACACCTTTAAAAAAAAAAAAAAAATATGATGTAAAATCTATACATGTGTATTTTGTTTCGTAAGGAATCTATATCTAAAATTTGGTTTTCGGAAATTCAGATGTATGTGGATTTTGGAATGGACATGTCAACGAATCAAAAAAAAAGTATAACAAAATAATGAATGCATTTGTTTCATTCGGATGATGTCAAATGATGCAATAATAATTTGGAGCCCATGGGGAAATTAATTAAATTTTCATATTTGTTCCATAATTCAGATAAATTTGTGATTTAAATTGAATTTGTAATTGTCACAGTCAGTCCAGTTCCACAGTCTAATGCAATTCTTAGGTTTGAAAAATTTGGGACCACCGAATTTTGCATTATGTATTCCATGGAGTTTGAAAATATTGAATCCTTTCGAATAGTTTTCAATATAAGAATATCGAATCCACTCAAACTATACAGCAATCTTACAAAATAACTGCAAAAGTTTTCGAATCCATCCGGACCAACAAATATACAAAACGAATGCCAAAGATATAAAACTAATTCTGAAAATGAATAAGTTCAACATAATGAATATGAGGAAACAAAATTCTTCAATAAATGAATGCATCCGAAATGAAACTAAACAAACATTTCCGGCAAGCACATGTCTAGTAAAATCTTTCCGATGAGACAAAAACAGCAAAAAGTCACTTGACAGAGCTGTTAACCATTACCAATTTTAAAAAAATGGCTTTAGATTTACTTTAATGAAGATTAATAGAAGGTTCAAAATACTTACCTTTCCTGAAGTAAATGCTGCCCCAGGTTTTCTTCGGTGTATTCCCCGTGTCTGAAAGCCTCAGAACTTGACTACATGATCATTACTGAATGGGGGGGGATCACAGTTTTAAATGGTTGATCCTTTCCTTCAATCCAAGTGGCTAGGACCTGAGACATGTGGCAAGTGCTGGTGAAAACCTGGGGCAGCATTTTCTTCAGGAAAAATAAGTATTCAAGTCTATTACTTTTTATACAACTCAAAACTGTTAATGTAGCTTTATGCTAACTTAATTTTAGGACCAATGATCTTGCAGTGCGAAAGAGATGGGGAAGGTGTAGAAGCACAGTTCCCAATGTCCTTGATTCTGCAACACAGTCCTACCACGCTGTAGCTTCTCCTGCACCTCCCATGTCTTAATGTCCCACCAGGCAGCACCCAAGTAGCTAGAGCGGATGTCAAGTAAAGTGCACCCCTGTCTATTCCTGTCCCATCACAGTGTCCTCTCAATTCTGAAAATGATGACAACTATGCAGACGGGATTCTCCATACATTCTTATGGACAATCTACAAGGAGCCAGATAACTTGGAAATGTGATAAGTATTCTTGAGCATTTCCGTGTTGCCTTCATTGTGATGGATTCCCAATAGCAATTTATGTAGCATTCACTTGCAACGGTGCAACGAGAAGTTCAGATGAAAAGCTGAGTGGCTTCTGGTATGTTTGGAAGGTGATCTCTCCACCCATGTCACTGTAAAGATCTGGTTTTTAAATTGGACCCTGCTCCCACTCCATTCAAAGCTGAAAAAACTTGAGTAAAGTTTTTATTTTCTTTTGATAAGCAACAATAGTATTTGTTTTAACGACAGGACAGTTGATATTCAAGCATGATGAACTTAAGTAACTTTGAAGAAACTGATTTATACACTTGGAAAGTCTGTTCCCTTTTATATTAAGAAAGTTCTTGCTGAGGTCTGGTGACATGAGGTTGTATTGTTAGTATTTTCTCTTGTATTGAACTAAGAAAGTTTTTAGGATTGATGTATAGGTTTGTTGATGGATGGCTGAATTCTCCTGTTGATCGAACACTAAGATCCATTGGGTCAAATCAGAGATATTTCCAGTGTGCATGGCAATATGGTGGCTATCTCCAGTCTTATCAACAAAGGTCCCATGTCTTTCACTGGAGTCTAGGCCAGTACTGGCTGAGATCTGGGTCTCCTCCGGGTACTTGTACAGGAACAGAAACTCCTGGAGAGATCAGACCTGAAGAAAGAACAATATTTGAAGATAAATTGACACATGACCAAGGTAAATAACCATTTATGCTCTTATCTTGTGGTGCCCACTCTTTAAGCCTCTGATTAAAAGCGATACTCAGGGCCAACTGACAGTGTCTTTGCAAAGGGGCTACTGGCTTTATGGCCGGTTTTATATTAATAACAATAGTAACAATTCTCATGTTTACTGGCCAATCAAGACAATAGACAACACTGGCAGTGTTGCAAAATGGCGGTGCTCTATTCTTTTCAGCACAAGCCTACCAGTCAGATCTGACTAACAGAAAGCAATGCACTTTATATAGCTGAGATGTCATTTCAGGTGTTGTTGATCAGGGAGGAGCTTTGGAAGGGCTGATGCCCTTTTGTAAATGTTATTTGCATGTCTTTCTTATCACTTGTTATCAGCCAATCAGAATAATTATTCAGATAGTGAAGTCATAAGTTCATACCCTTGTTCATATCCTAGGTTCATATCTTTGCCCAATCAGGGCAAAGTGGAAGCCTCTGTATACTGAGGCTCTCCTCAACCCACTTACCTTGCCATCACTGCCCGACCATGCCTTCTGCTTCCTCCTCTAGCCAAAATACCCATTTCTTACAGTTATGGTGGCATATGGGACCTCCTCTAATGTGACAGGGAAGTACATGTGACATTGTCCAGTAGCCAGTTGCTATGTAGAATCCTGTCAAACACCCAAACTCCAAGTCATCACTCCCTCTAGCATTGACCACTGGGGGATTTTAGTACTGGCTATGGCAAAGGAAGGAGCTGTGGAGGAGCAGCTTCAAGGTGAGTATCAATGGTTTGGATGGCCTCTTTGTGCACTGCCCTGAACTGACAAGGTGACAGCATTTTTTAATAATGTGAACTCAATATAGTTTTAAAGACACCCATTCGCCGATCAGTAATTTTAACAAAAAACTTCTCATAACATAATACGCACTTGACTTTATTTTTTGCTTGTTATTTACCTGTAAAAGTCTCATAGTTACATAGTCAGTCTGGCTGAAAAAAAGACAAAAGTCCATCCAGTTCAACCATAAACAAAAACTTTATAATTGTACACCCACAGTTGATCCAGAGGATCTCCATTGTGTAGACATCGACAAGCTCTGATGCAGCTGCTGGGTGTCACTATCTTGGATGTGATATCATCAACCCCACCAGACTAAGAGTTGTACCTCAAGTAACATTCTATACTATTCTCCTTTCTTCCTCCCCCAAAAGTTACATTAAGGGTTATGTAAGGAAATGAGGGGAGGAAAGGAGATGTTTGAGCCAGCATGGAGAGTAAATGAGGGGAGGAAAAGAGATGTTTGAGCCAGCATGGAGAGTAAATGAGGGGAGGAATGGAGATGTTTGAGCCAGCTTGGAGAATAAATGAGGGGAGGAATGGAGATGTTTGAGCCAGCATGGAGAGTAAATGAGGGGAGGAATGGAGATGTTTGAGCCAGCGTGGAGAGTAAATGAGGGGAGGAATGGAGATGTTTGCGTCAGCATGGAGAGTAAATGAGGGGAGGAATAAAAATGTTTGCGCCAGCATGGAGAGTAAATGAGGGGAGGAATAAAAATGTTTGCGCCAGCATGGAGAGTAAATGAGGGGAGGAATGGAGATGTTTGAACCAGCATGGAGAGTAAATGAGGGGAGGAATGGAGATGTTTGCGCCAGCATGGAGAGTAAATGAGGGGAGGAATGTAGATGTTTGAACCAACGTGGAGAGTAAATGAGGGGAGGAATGGAGATGTTTGCGCCAGCATGGAGAGTAAATGAGGGAAGGAATGGAGATGTTTGAACTAGCATGGAGAGTAAATGAGGGGAGGAATGGAGATGTTTGAGCCAGCATGGAGAATAAATGAGGGGAGGAAAGGAGATGTTTGAGCCAGCATGGAGAGTAAATAGGCACTCCAAAAAGAGGAGAGGGCTATGTCCTGCAAGGTGGGAGGGCGGTGCTAAGGAATTGACTCTCCTGGAGCAGTCATACTTTCCAGTAAGCTCAATGGCAGTTTACAAGTGTGTAAAAACTAAGTTATGGAGACTAAGAATGCTACGCATAAACATTTAAAATTCTTGCTTTTTCTGTGCTTCAAGTGCTTTTTTTTTTTTAAGTGCTGATTCACACATGTGCGGTGCGGACTGAAGCTCAGGTTTCACAGCTAATTGATACAGTAGTTGTTCAGTGGTTCAGGTCAGGTTTAGATCAGGTTCAGGTCAGGTTTAGATCAGGTTCAGGTCAGGTCTAGATCAGGCTCAGGTCAGGTTTAGATCAGGCTCAGGTCAGGTTTAGATCAGGTTCAGATCAGGACTTTTTTTTATTTATTACATAACTGATGACCTGTGCGGTTTAGAAATGGTTCCCACAGAAGTCAATAGCCTGCAATCCGCATCTGAACCGGACTGCACTGCTCAGAAATTGGACAGGACTCTTTTTCAATCGGCACTGAATCTGCACTGCCAGTGCATGGATGTATGTGAACAGGCACCATAGAAAGCATTGTTATTTCACGCAGATTGGATGCAGTTTAAAACGCATCCACTCTGATATATGTGACCCAGTACTTAAGCTGGTGACAGGGTCTCTTTAAGCCTCATCCAAAAGTGCATCTCTGGGCCTGTCTAACCACATCTATTAATTCATCAGTAAGCCAAACCCCCTTACAGGTACAAAATTGGGGCTATTCCCCCAATTGCACAGGCTACATGCACCATATAACCTAATCTATAGCACGTTGACCTTTTGTTGATGATAAATTCAACATGTTGTAAGTAAGGTATTTTACAACAAAGAGTTCCGAAGATTTGAATATGTCAGTTGCTTCTGCTGATCCTTGAGAGGTATTTCAAAGAATTTTACCTGTAGATCCTCCAGCGCTGGATCCCAGGTTCTGGTTATTCATGTGCGTCTGAAGCTGAGGAGGTGTATAGGCATCATAACTGCGGACACTCACTGAGGGACTTGGTGGTATCATGCAGGAATAGGATGAGGTCTGGCTTGCCACTGGCTGGAATTATATAGAAATAATGTGGACAGGGTTAAGGTAGCTGCAGTAAAACAAAATGTAAAACAGTGTAGAAAAGTTATACAAACTGGAGGGAGCGATGCAACTGGATTCCAGTTGCCTTTTTCTAGTACCAATCAGAAAACTAAAACTAATATCTGAGCTGACAAGTTCCAATTTTTGCCTAAGGGCCCTTTCACACTGGTGCCTTCCGCTCTGATCAGCAAGGGACCTGTGAGTTGATCCCCTGCTGATCAGAGCAGAGCGGGCGGATGACAGGTCGGTGTACACTCTGGAGTAAACCAGCTGCCTCTGATTTAGTCTGCCCAAATGGAAGAGGATGCAGTTCTCCTCCATATTTTTTTTAGTGGGCTTGTTTGGACCTGGAGGTAGGTAGGTCTGTTCATACCCGCTGGACCGTTTCAATCAGTTCCACCTGAAAGGCAAACCTGATCAGATCACCCATATGAAAGGGTGCTTAATGTTTTTTGTATTTTTTTCTGCACATTCTGAGAATTTATAATCCTCCATGTTGGTGGACACAGAGGCCATATACTGACAAATATAACCTTCTAAATCAATGGTTCTCAACCTTAGGAAGATCAGGGCAGGGGCAGACTGACAACTCATGGGGCCCCCGGGCAATAGGGGTTCATGGGGCCCCTGTGTCCTTACCCAAACTCAAAAAAGCCTATGAAAAAGGTACGAGGGGCATCTCATGGGGCCCCCTACTAACCCCGGGCCCTCGGGCATTGCCCGAGTTTCCAAATGGTCAGTCTGGACCAGGGTGTAATTAACTTGTTCCAAAACCTTCCATGCTCCAGCTTGACCATAAGTGACAGGTAGATCCTAATCAACCTGTTGCTGACTTTCATGCTAAATTTTCTCTACTCTATCCATAACAAACAAAAAAATTGAGCTATAGGTACAGTGCGCTTTAAATCCATGATATAGTATAAGAAACTATAGGGTTGATCTAATAATACAAAATTGCAGTTGTATCCCACAGCAACCAATCCATTTCTTGTTTAATTCTTCCCCAAAAATAAACTGTGAAATCTGATTGGTTTCTATTAGTTACAACTCCAGTGCTCTGCATATTTTTAGCTCTCATTTTTATGTAACATTAGGTTCCTTGAGCAGATATTGTGACTCATCACATGAATGCGCACATCAATGAATATGGATGTAAAAGTTCAACAAGCAATTTCAAACTGGGTATCATTGAAAGAAGAGTGATCACTGAGGCATCACTGGGCCTGGCAAACAGACACTGTAAGTTTTTAGGATGAGGGCAGTGTGCAGGTCCAAGGGCAGTGCATAAATATCCAAAGCTGGCCACCTCTAGGGCCGCACAAACACAATGGGGATGATTTACTAAAACTGAAGAGTGCAATATCTGGTGCAGCTCTGCATAGAAAACCAATCAGCTTCCAGTTTTTTTGTCAGAGCTTAATTGAACAAGCTGAAGTTAAAAGCTGATTGGCTCCCATGCACAGCTGCACCAGATTTTGCACTCTCCAGTTTTAGTAAATCAATCCCAATATCTCAACAGTAGATTGCACACTTTCGTGCCAACCAACCATGTGTGCTGCAGTTCAGGTGAACCTGGTGGCCACAGGAGGCTTCACTATATTTTTGGAGAAGCTGGTCAACAACCTCTTCTTCCCACTCTAGCACTCTACCCCGGATGAGACTCCTGCCTACAAATGGAGCTCCGCTGATATGCCCCAGGCTCAGATTTTCGCAGGCATCAACAGTATACACTCCAAGATTTCCTGTGACATCAGTATCCGTGGTGTTCTGTAATCCTCTAGCCAGCTCAGGTTGCTGCTCTGTACTAGTAGTGATGTTGGAGACTGGTTGCATCACTTTGCTGGGACTGTAAGGTGCCCAGGGCAGCAAAAGCTGACCAGAAGGACCCACACATCTCTACTCCCTACTACAGGCGTTGGCATGAGTGTCAAACCGTAGCCTTCAACAGCTATAGTCTAGCTGTCAAAGCAGAGATGAAACCTGAGCTAGGTGGAAGGAAGGCTATGACCTGGTACCAGGGTGGATAAAAATCAATATTTTAAAAAAAAAAATCAAAAAATTCGAATTTTTTTTATTTAAATCGGATTTCTCTTATTTAAATCGGATTTTTCTTATTTAAATCGGATTTTTTTTATTTAAATCAGATTTATTTTTTAAAAAAATGCTTTTTGAGGAAAATATATTACCATCCAAAAGTTATTCCATCATGAAATAAAGATTAGTTTTTTAATTATGTAGAATAAGGCTGTATATGTTTATTTTTTTGGTAAATAAATTCCATGAATCCATTCACAATGTCATGCTCTTCCAGAGGTTTTTGTAAGATTATTGGGCAGTTTCTCTGCCTACAAGATATTATCACAGATGTTTGGTTTACTTTTGCAGTTCTCAAAACTGAATTTGACTCAGCGGAGATCACATGCCTCTTCTTCACAGCAAAAATGTTATAACATGAACAGAGTTAAGAAAAAGACCTTCATCCTAACTTCTACAAACCTATGAATACAGAATCAACCCCTTCAGTGCTAAGTTTCAAGAAGTTCAGTGAATAGAATAGAAACAATATTTTTCTGATTGTTTGGAGTGGAATAGATCTGCACAAGTGAAACTAAGTGTGAGGAGGAAGGGGCTGACAGTCTAAGTTTCTTAAAATATATAGATTTTGTTTAGCCAAATTAGTTAACAAACATGGATGTTTAAGCAAATAACATATGCTGGAATGTTATTGTTTCAGATGAATAAATCTATTTAAATTGTTATTATTAAGGTAATGATTATTTTTCTCCTTCCTAAGTATAACAGAAAAGTTGTCCAAATATGAATGATTAACCTATTAAACTGGGGATAAAAAAACTAATATGAAAAGTTGTTGTTCTAAAAATCTTCATCTACTTGCATATTAAAGTTATACCAGCAAGAATTAGTCTTTATGTAGAAAACTATCATTTAAATCAAGCCTTACTGACTGGTGATTTAAATCAGTTTGATTTAAATCAAATCCACCCTGCCTGGTACCATAGCCCAGAGGCTGAGAACCACTGTTCTAAGTTACAGCTGTAGTTTTGTACTTTACATTGGTCTTCAGCCCTGAGCTTTATAGGTTTTCCCTCTTTGTAGGTCCTAAACATTTCATCAGATAGTGTGTGTTTAAATGCCCCATTAGACAATTAAAGGTTTACAACAAGCGCATCTTACACTCACCTGTATGGGGAGGTTGTTTGGCATGGTAAAGCTTGGTAATGGTGGTAAAGAACCATAGCTGTTGGTTATAGCTGCTTCGTTTCGGCTTAGCATAGATCCTATGATAAAAAAATGGGAGATTGACTTTAATTCCTTAAACATTAAACAGTAGAGAAACAGGGACATTTGTAGAGAAGTGAAGACATTTCCATCCTGCTTGCAGCCAGAACAATGAGATATAGAGAACCAGTTACAAATAAAACTGTAATAACGTTGGAACAATTGCATATTACACTGTTCAACAGGTAAAAAGTTTTGGGCATAAAATTAGCTAATCTTAAATAATTTTGGGGTGCTGAAAACGAAAATGACCCTAAAAAATGTTGATTGGCTCTAGTTTCCATGATATATTCACCCATCTAATGACGTAAGCCATTCAAAATTATGATGCAACTTCAGCTGCATATTGCACAATTGATACTGGTGACCAATAGAAAATTGCATGTATACTGAGATGATGCAATATTAGCCTTTAATTGCATCACTTCACTGCATAAAAGCTGCAGTATCTGTAGCTGATTGTAGTTCGTCTTTACATTTCGTTTTATGCTTATATAGGCTACTCAGTAATGCCTCGAACTTGTGTGAACAAAGCAGATAATTTCTGCTATATCTGCGGTGAAATAACTTTTATCTCACAAAAAAGGAGGATAACAGGAATGATTAAGAAAGCCTACAACTTGTATTTTGGCTGCAAGATAGGAGACCAGGACAAGAGCTGGGCACCACATATATGCTGCAATTCTTGTGGGACGGCACTGGAGCAATGGTTGAATGGAAAAAAGGCATCTATGCCTTTCGCTGTGCCAATGATTTGGAGAGAGCCAACAGATCATGTTAGTAATTGTTACTTTTGTATGGTGCCTCCAATTGTAAAAGGCTAAATAAGAAGAAAAAGTTATCTGTGCACTATCCAAATATTCCATCGGCAATACGTCCAGTTCCTCATGGAGAGGGGCTACCAATTCCTAAAGCACCAGAATCCTTCGTGGTTGAGTCAAGTGAGGAAGAACCTGAAGCGTGTAGTCACGTGCAGTTGTAAGAGATAGCCCTTTCCTCGAATACAAGAGAAAAGCCAAGAGAAGCAAAACGGACACAAACTGAAGACAAAACTAGTGAGAATCCTAAGTATTAAAATGATTCAACTTAGCTTATGGCTATAATTTTTCTTGGTAATCCTATGCAATATATTATGCCATTTAGGCTTTGTTATGTAGTCAATATCACTTGCTTTATATTTGTGGAAAGACATCTATCTATATAATTATTGTGCATTATGTAGTCATTACGCCTATAGTAGAAAACTTTCCGTTTACAGAAAAACTAGAGCCAATTGACAAATTTCATTGTTATATTTGAACTCAGAATGTGAAATTCATTAAGAAATGGATCCTTTTGTTTCCAAAACTGGCAAAAAATAAAAATTTGTTGAACAGTGATTAAAGAGCATTACATAAAGTATAACTACAGGCATTCTTTTTAGCATTGAATAGATTTAATAGAGTAGGGGTAGGCAACCTTTGAGAGATGGAGATCTACCTGAACAACATGAAAGAGATTAAAGATCACCGGGGTTCAGTAACATTTAAAAAAAAATAATTAACTAGCAAGGCCTAACTAAATAGCAAGGAAATGTAGAAAGATCTAATAAAACAAATGTTACTGTAAAAATACAAACTTAGCCCACCTTAAAATAACCAAAAGGGTCGAGTATCTGGCTGCTCATCCCTATATGAATGCATGTACCCAAAGAATCCCCAGTGGGATTTTAATGCAGCAATAGGATCATACAAAACAGATTTTTATCAACTTTACTGCATACACATGAATATTGCTCTGACAGTATTCTTACAAGAAAACGCTTAATACAAAAATATGAAACCACACAGAAAAAGAAAAAAAAAGAGAGAATCCCAATGCGTTTCGATCATTCCATATTCTAGATCTTCCTCAGGGGGCATGAGAGACAAAGGACTTTAAAAGCATATGTCAGAGCAAAAGAAAGGATGACTTCCAAGATGAGAGGCTGGACACCATGCTCCGGTGGGGTGCATCATCCAAGAGGGCAAGAGTGGTTAAATTTAAGTCACCAGACAACAAGGACTGATAGAGGGACACCAGAACATCCCCCCAATGGGACGTGTCTTAAGCAGGCCAATGTACGGAACAAATAGAATTTCACCAAAGTGGTACGTAAGACAAGTCTGCAAGGAAGCACGAAAAAAAGGTGCTGTAGGGAACAAATCCACCAGATCCCAAACCCCTTGGTCTTCTGACTCACAGGCTGTTTGTGCTTCACTCTGATGATTTTGGATTTGGTGGATTTGTTCCCTACAGCACCTTTTTTTTGTGCTTCCTTGCAGACTTGTCTTATGTGCCACTGGTCTTTGTTCCATGGGATTTGACATACTTCCATTCCTTGGAGAAATGAATATCTCAAATTTACCACTCTTTCCTTGAGTTGTTACATCCATTACCAAGTGAAATTCTATTTGTTCCATACATTGGCCTGCTTAAGGCACATCCCATTGGGGGGGGGGGATGTTCTGGTGCCCCTTTGTCAGTCCTTGTTGTCTGGTAACCTACATCTGACCACTCTTGCACCCCACCGGAGCATGGTGTCCAGCCTCTCATCTTAGAAGTCATCCTTTCTTTTGCTCTGACATATGCTTGTAAAGTCCTTTTTGTCTCTCATGCCCCCTGAGGAAGATCTAGAATATGGAATGACCGAAACGCATCGGATTTTTCTTTTTTTTCTTTTCTGTGTGGTTTCATAATTTTGGATTAAGAGTTTTCTTGGAAGAATGATCTTTTTTAACCAAATGTCTTTCAATATATGTATGATCCTATTGATGCAATAAAGTCCCACTGGGGGTTCTTTGGATACAGCCTACCTTAAAATTGGACAGTGTCAGTAGGGCAGTGGACGGTGTCAGTAGGGCAGATGTTGTTGTCCATCAGTACAGCAGTGGATAGTGTCAGTCAGCAGGGCAGTGGACAGTGTTAGTAGAGCAGTGAACAGTGTCAGTAGGGCAGAAGTTGGTGTCAGTAGGGCAGTGAATGGTGTCAGTAGTTTTTATTTTTTAATATCTTCCCCATTTTTTTAGGAGCCCTGTTGAAAGGGGAGCACTTGGGGGAAGGGACAGGCAGCAGACAAAAGGAGGAAAAATGTCTTCTGCCCCTGTCGACTGCGGGCAGGTGACAGGTGGACTGCAAACAGGTACCTGCGCTGCCAGCTCCCATCTTTTAGTTGACGGTCCCTACTCCCCCCCCCCCTTTCCCCCAGCCTCCTCCCCTGCTGCTGCTGACATTCTTGGTGCACATCAGGGAGCGGAAGACAGCAGGGCTCAGGGCGGGAGGAGGAGCTGGCCAAATGAACTTTTCATATTAACCCACAGGTGATTGGTTGCTAGGCCTGTCCTAGCAACCAATCACCTGCGGGTTAATATGAAAAGTTCGTATTATTCCTAGCTGCTTGCAGTAGTTACCCCCCTGGGCTTTAAGTGTATTTAAATACTTTTTTTTTTTTTCTAAATTTAGAAGAGTAAGGGTTAGAACTCTTGGCAAAGTTTGTCTTCTGTGTGTCCACTAAGAAGAATCACCATCTCTGTCTTAGGGGTGGATTTACCAAACCTACAGAGTACGAAATCTGCTGAAGCTCTGGACAGTAACCAATCAGCTTCTAACTTCAGCTTGTTCAATTAAGATTTGACAAAAAACTGGAAGCTGATTGGTTTCTGTGAAGATCTGTACCAGATTTTGCACTCTTCAGTTTTAGTAAATCAAACCCTTCGTGACTAAAAGTGAGAGAAAGCTAGAACAGATATAGAAGGGAAATCTTTCAATGCAGACACGAGATTTGAAAAGGGACTCACGTTGCAATGATTGAGTCATCTCAGCTAGGCTGGGCCGACAGCAGCCAATCATACTGCAGCAGCAGAAAGGAGGTGAGAATCTGATTGGTTGCTACCATTAAAATCTGAGATTGTTATAAAAGACTTCAAAGTGCTTACAGTACAGATTCTATTCAGATCTTCTCATTATTGACTGTTGTTCCTAATGTTGTCTCCATGTCCTACCTGAGCTGCTGGGTTGCGGTATGGACTGGTAAACACTGTTGGAGAAAGAGCTGTTGATAGAAAGATGGCTGGATGTACTGCTTGCCTGGCGCCTTTGGTTACGCAGTTTTTCTTCCCGTCTCCATTTGGCTCGCCGGTTAGAGAACCAAACCTAAAAAAGAAAGTGGTCTTGTGACACGGTATAAACACTAGAAAAAAAAAAGGCCAAACTACGAAGTACGGCAAAAATATTGGATTCTTTGGGCACAGTAAGAGACCACATGGTCTTTACCAAGTGGTCTCTTACTGTGCCCAAAGAATCCAATATTTTTGCCGTACTTGGTATAAACACTAGAAAGTAGTTTGGCCTTTTTTTTTCTAGTGTTTATACCAAGTACGGCAAAAATATTGGATTCTTTGGGCACAGTAAAAGACCACCCGGTCTTTACCATGTGGTCTCTTAGTGTGCCCAAAGAATCCAATATTTTTGCCATACTTAGTAGTTCGGCTTTTTTTTCTTCTGTATCAATAGTATTTGGCACCAGGACGCTCTTTTGGTTATTTTTTTTTACGGTATAAACATGGTGCTGAAATCTTAAAAATAATGTACTGTTGTAGGAGATGCAGGCGATGTACTTGGTTCTTCCATTGATTAAGGTTTTTGGTGTATCTTGGAAGTGTCATATTTATAGGCAAATATGTATTGGTTTTACAAATAAAAAAAAAAAAATAAAAACCAAAAAGTAGTACAGCAAGGTGATACTATCTAGAGAAGGATAACAACAAATTGGGTCCAACCCCACAGCATATATAGGAACTGTACAAGGCACAACTCAATACAACATCTCAGTCACGATGGACCACAACATATGAGATGGGCTGGACGTTTCATATTTAATGTCTTTGGTCTCTCCATATGGTTTACTTGCCAATACCAACATTAGTCAACCAGGCTGAGGATGTGTTCAAGTGGAAATGCACTGTATCTGAGTAGTACAAACCAAAATACTATATAATTTATATTTAATATTCAAAACAGACTCCTCCATCCATCCATGTCTCCGCGCTTTATTTTGCTGAGACATCATTTTGAAAAACACCTCCTGGCATTTTTGGCTGAGGCCATCTTGAGTAAGGGCAGATGATTCATGTAGCAGTTACTTCCTGGAATCCATCTGTTAAGGCATTGGCTGAGCTGAGAACCCTCCCTTCCCTCCTGAAGACTCCTGGGATGTATGTAATCAGGAAGAAAATGAAGGAATGCAACAAAAAAAACAAAACAAAAAGTAAAATATGATATCCTATCTATTTACTAATGCTAGCAGCATCAGGATTAGAAATAGTCCATGTTGATTGAGAGAGTGAAGTTCCATAGTTTGACAGGTCAACATAGACACTAGGGACAAACATACACACAGACAGGGGCAAACTGACCACTTGGAAACTCGGGCACTGCCCGAGGGCTTGGGGTCAGTAGGGGGCCCCATGAGATGCCCCTGGTACCTTTTTCATAGGCTTTTTTGAGTTTGGGCGAGGACACAGGGGCCCCATGATCCCCTATTGCCCCGGGGGCCTTATGAGTTGTCAGTCCGCCCCTGCACACAGATGTTCAGAAATTCATGGCAAAGTTTGAAAAGGTCTCACTTTCAATTGTATTGTCTGTTCCTCGCATGTAATAATTTGTCCCATCTTCCTATGTGATGTCTAATGCTAGCTGTGAGGTCAGACAAGGTGCTCCTCCTCCTCCCTTCAAAGTCATCCAACAATGCAGCTAGCAAGGAGATGGCTGCTTTAACAGACAGAACTTTTCTCCATTCCCAAGCACTTGCCCGTTTGCCTGGGACATTTTAGCTGACACCTCCCTTCCCTCCCACTGCATTCCTTGTGAGGAGCTGGTCTCAGGCAAGTGCTTGGAGATGAGAAAATGCCATTAGTCAAAGAGGTTGTCTCCTTGCTAGCATGTTCAGCCCTGCTCTAAAAAAAAGTAAAAAAATGGAAAATAAAGAAAAGGCAACACATTCTTGGAACTAAGGATTTATGCACTTAAATAAGAAGTCTATTTATTAACGTGGAGTTCCACCTGAAAACAAAAAACATAAGTCATCAGCTGCAAAAACTGTAGCTGCTGGCTCTTAAAATACAGCCACTTACCTGTCCCTCGGTGCAGCGGTGTCCTCACCATGGCTGGTTTCACCGGCCGTCTTCTTTCCCTGGTACCGGCACCCGGCTGTGACAGCTTGCGGATTCACAGCCAGTTGCCAACTGCGCATGCGCAAGAAGCGCTGCACTTTGTGAATGGCCCCGTAGTCTTCTGGGACTTGTCACGTGTCCCAGAAGACTACAGGGAGGGAGGGGGGAGGATAACTTTCGCTTCCGATAGCCTAGGCGATCGCAGCAGAAGTGGGAGCGGGAACCTGTCAAATTCGGGTACCCGCTCCCCAAAGGTGCCAATCCTTAATGGGGAGTGGGGGACAAAGGCTTAAAGAGGAACTTCCCCTTTTGGGCGGAGCTCCACTTTAAATGAGTTATGTTCCCCAAGGGACAACCTACATCTAGGACCTTGTCTCATTTTCCTAGGAGCTGTCTAAGGTTTGTTGTGGGGATGAAGAGAGCACCCCTCCTCTCCCCATGGCCGTTCAACCACACAGCTAGCAAGGAGATAACTGCATTGACTGATGGCACTTTTCTCCATCTTCAAGCACTTGTCTGAGACCAGATCTGTACAAGGAATGCAGTGTGGGGGGGCAGTTAAAATGATCAAGGCAAGTGCTTGGAGACGGAGAAAAGTGCTGTCTGTCAAAGCAGCCATCTCCTTGCTAGATACGTTGTCGGACGGCTGTGAAGGGAGGAGGAGCACCTTGTTTGACCTCACAGATTAGACCGCACATGGAAAGATGGGACAAATTCCTATATGTACTTAGTCCCTTGGGAAATAGAACTCCTATTAATCAAAGTGAAACTTAGGTGCATTGGTTTTCAGTTGCAAAAAAAGTTTTGTATTTTCCTATTCTTTTCTTTTTTTTAGTGCAGGGCTCCACATGCCTTGACCTGAACCTTTATCTACCTGGCGGTCTGTGTCCCACCTGGGAAGATTCACCCTCTATTCGTCTTGGTGACCAGGGCAGAACATGATGAGAAATCTAAACTTCTGTAGTTGTCACTAGAATCAGGAGGTAAAAAGAATAGGGGATATAACCTTCACTACTCTATCCAAATTTTAAAAAAAAAGAAATTTTGGTTAGAGATCGAGTTTTATATAACCTTTAACCTACCTACTAACACTGAGACTGAACCCCTACCACCTAACCCCTCCCCATTTCCTACCCCCCCCCCCCCATTTAACCCTTAATCTCACAGTAACAAAAACTTTTGATCTAGTGCTTAATGTGTATTTAAACCCAAAAATAAAAATGTAATATAGCTTACTGGTCTGTAGATATGGTAGTTACATTAGTATTCTTTTATCTTTTTTTCCCCCTTTTTATTTTCACCTGGTGATCCAGCTTGTAGGAAGGTGCAGTCTCCTTTCTCCACTGCAGGTAGCGCTCAACCACAGCTGCATTGCTGTTAGAAGGAATCTGTTCCTCTATGGTTTGCTGGGTTACTGGGGAAGTGATCTGGTTGAATGCTGCCACCCCGTGTGACTCTGGCGGCCATCTTGGGGAAGGCAGAGTCTATTTAAGACCCTGGCTCCCGGGCTTGGCATGCATTTTGCGAGTTGACAGTGTAAGGACAGGACACCCATCTGTCAGAGAAAATGAGTAGCGGTAGGAAAGGTTCTGAACGAGTAAGGACAGGATAGAAACACGCTATCCTTTCCAGGAATCCTCCCACTGGCACAGACTGGCCAGGCCTACCCTTCGAGACAGACGCTGTCGGCACAACAAGACCTTCTCCGCTCTACTTTTCTGTTCAGAACTGTGAGAGTTCCCAGTCTGGTGTCCTCCCACTGGATTGTTTGTATTTTTTGACCGTGACTTCAATACAAGTTCTGCTATTTGCAACTGCCGCCGCACTACGCTGCACCCACCTACAAGCTAGTAACACAATTCCTGTCCCAGAGTGACAACACTCCGTGCATTGTATCTCTAAAGGAGCAGTGTTGAAACCGTAGGCAGCTCTCTTGAATTGGACTACAAACACCTTTCCCTCTCCTTACCTCCTTCATTAGGCACCTTTCAGATGGGGAGGACTCAGTCCCGATCAGCAGGGGATCCGCTCACATATCCCTTGATTATTAGAGCAAAGGAGGTGGATGGCACATCCGTGTCTGCTCGGTTTCTGCAGAGCGGACATGGACAGGGTCCACTCTGCTCTATGGGTGGCCGGGTATCTGTTTACACCTGACTGCCCTCCAATCCACCTAAACAGAAGAGAACAGATTCCCTTCATTTTTCTATTTAGTGGACCGGAAAGGACCCAGGAGGTAGGCTGGTGGAAACGGGCACAAGTCTGTGTACACCTGCCCGACCATGGGGGCGAATGGACCATTTGATCAGGTCCGCCTGAAAAACTGACAGGTGGATTTGATCAGACCAGCCACATGATAGGGCCCCCTGGAAGGCAGTTATGTAGTTGACAGAGGATAGCAGAGAAGGCTAATAGAATTGTTTAATATTTCAATTCAGGAAAATTCGAGGACACTGGATTTCGGTAATGCTCAACAGGTACTGGCTTTGGATCCCTCTCCTCCAAGAGATGTTCCGCAAGGACTACAGATACCCCTAGCCAGGGTACGGAGTTTCTGAGAGAATGCCAGCTGTTCTAGACGTTGTACCCCTGACAGTCATTCACCCTATATTTGTGAATGCATCATTTATATTGTTTTTGGTTTGTTTTAATGATTATTACACTGTCAGCCTGTTGCCCTGTTTTTTCTTCTGTCTGGTGACTGTATGTTTCTGTACAGGCAGAAAATGTACATAGTCTGAAATAAGGAAACTAACGCAGCCATCACATCTAAGAGCCTGATAAGATTCCAAAATTGTTTAATGGATTAGATGTACTTAAAATTGACCAAAATCTACCTGTGCAGAGATTCCAGCGTCTAAAACAACTGTTTCTGCAAAATGATCAAAGCCCCACTTAACACTTTAAAGTGGTTGCAAACCCTTTACATACTTTACATCTATCCAGTGAAGAGACTGGCCCCAGGTGATACACAGAGATGAAATAAATCATCCTACCTAAGTTGTACCTGTTTATCTGCAGTTTTCTCTTCTTACATCCATTTAAACAGCCATTTATACAGCTTGTCTGAGCTTTTGACAGCTAAAGTTACACTCTGGAAAACTCTGAGAGCTGATTGGAGAGAAGGGACATACTCTGCTTCACACAGCACACATTAACAGAGCTGAGGCTGCCAATCACAGGCTGTGTGCCATAGCTCCTTCTCCTGTCACCTTTTTATCTCCTCGTGTCAGGGAAACTTGCCATAAG
>NW_028318623.1:1682500-1777500 GCF_062004578.1 Staurois parvus | reverse complement strand
ATAGAAGAAGTGCCCACTCACCGGAAGTGCACTTGATATAGTGCGGTATATAAAATGCTCCTTGGTGTCACTAGGTATACACATCTGGATCAGCGGGCAGAAGGGCTTCCCTCTCACGATCAATCAGGTCCGGGATCACAGGTATTAATGCTCCGAATCAGAGTTCCCCTTAAGAGATATGTGGGTGTTGCTCTTATGGTGGTAGGAGCCTCCCTCTCTGGATAAACTCGGAGCAACACAATTGGCTCACCCACTGATGATGTGCGTGGCACGTAACGCGTAAGGAGGAGCCTGCTTGCGCCGTTGACGTCACGCCGTCGGAGCATCGTGGAGCTCCGGCGGCCATTTCACTTCTGGGACGGTTAGTGCTTGCTCTGCCATTCCCATTGTAAGTTGGATGCATCCTTTTTTATTTAATAAACATCTGCTTAATTATACTACACGATGGGCACCTCTTTGTTTTGACCCCGTGCGGGGAGTATTTTTTCCAGACACTGTGTTGCTCCGAGTTTATCCAGAGAGGGAGGCTCCTATCACCATAAGAGCAACACCCACATATCTCTTAAGGGGAACTCTGATTTGGAGCATTAATACCTGTGATCCCGGACCTGATTGATCGTGAGAGGGAAGCCCTTCTGCCCGCTGATCCAGATGTGTATACCTAGTGACACCAAGGAGCATTTTATATACCGCACTATATCAAGTGCACTTCCGGTGAGTGGGCACTTCTTCTATTTAGCATAAGGAACCTTCACCGGTCTGGAATTCTGGGGACTATTTATTTATTTATTTTATTTCATTGAAAATATAATTTCTATAAAGCGCTGCACTATTTTTATGTTACATACATACATATATATATATATATATATATATATATATATATATATATTTTTTTTTTTTTTATTTTAATGTCTGGAAAGCTTCGGCATAGAAAGATTTGTCAGTATGCCTGGACCATCCTAGGACAGCCAGCTTCTCTCCATCATTGTGTTCACCGTTCCCCCAGAAAGACTCGTCTCCCGTACAGTTTCAAGACAGGCTATGCATAGATTATCCAGGAAATCAGGTGTTCTATGTGCTGAAAGTTCACAAAAATGACTGCTGTGGGCTGGGAACCATCAAGACCGGGACCCTTCCAGACCGGGACCCTTCCAGACCGGGACCCTTCCAGACCGGGACCCTTCCAGACCGGGACCCTTCCAGACCGGGACCCTTCCAGACCGGGACCCTTTCAGACCGGGACCCTTTCAGACCGGGACCCTTTCAGACCGGGACCCTTTCAGACCGGGACCCTTTCAGACCGGGACCCTTTCAGACCGGGACCCTTTCAGACCGGGACCCTTTCAGACCGGGACCCTTTCAGACCGGGACCCTTCAAGACCGGGACCCTTCAAGACTGGGAACCATCAAGACCAGGATTATCACTGACAGACAGACGGCCATCTTTGAAATGTTTACACCATTCAAATGTCTTACTGTGGCTGAGCGTCTCATCACCGTACTGTGCTTGAAGTCTTCTGTAGATACCCGCAGGTTTTACGCCTTCGTTCCCAAGAGACTTCATCCCCACATGCTGCTCCATGTACGTCCTAACGCTGTTGTTTGCTATCTTTACTAACGGGCTCTGGACTGCCCCGCGACACGTGCGCCGTCTATCGGTAATAGGACACACTTGCCACTTACTACTGCGTGTAGGAACACCACGCTAGCGTCCCTTTTTATACCTGTAAAATTAAAAGTCCTGGTTTGGCTTGAACACACCTCATATATATCCTATTAACCCCCCCGGAGGTATTCCTGCGTGTAGCTCGGGGTAAAGTTTCAGCACCACAAGTGGTAACCCCGAGCTACACTCGGGAATACACTGCAGCGTTGCTCCAGGATCTGTTCTTCACGTACCTTGTCCTGCGCTCCCGCGATGTCCCCCCTGCAGTGTCCCCAGCAATGTCCTCCAGCTGATGCCGGCATCTGTCTTCTGGGTTCCGTCCCCTGCGACGTCGGGACGTACGGGGGATGGAACTGGCGGGAAATTCAAAAATGTGAAAAAGTGACATTCACTGAATACACTAAAATCACATAGTATAACATTCCTGTATCAAACCATTTCACATACATTTTGTCCCGAGTGCTTTGTCTGGCGCCCTGCCTGCATTTTTACTGTTCTTTCTGCCTGGAAACTGAGAAACGTCCATGGCGTCCAAAAAGCGTCCCTTTCGGTCAAAAGTGGTTTTAGAGCGGCTAGAGAACAGCGATAGTAAATCAGAACCACTTGCAGAATTGAGTGATAATGATTCGTGGGGGAAATTCATCATCAGACACTGAAAACAATTTTGCGACTTTGCTCAGTGATGTGAGAACTTGGCGCTATATTTCAAATTTCAGTGTTTTTGGTTTGATTATATTATTGAATTAAATTTCTTATTATTATATTATTTTTTATGATTATTTATTAAATTATAATTTATGATTTCGTGTTTCAAATTTTATCATCCCCATGATGATTACTAGACTCTTGTTCGGACAGATTTCAGGGAGTTATTCCTAAAAATTACAGGCCTACAATAAAAAAAACTACATATTTCCATGCAAAAAGCTTTGAGCACAGAAATATGGACATAATCAGACTGCTAGGGAGGTTAAGAACCCAGGTTTTTGGGGTTTTTTTTGCAGTGTGTAGAATCCCCCTGTTAACACTTACCTGAGCCCCATCCAGTGATGGCCACCAGAGCCTCGTCTCTCTGGGGACTGATTCACATGTGCGGTGCGGATTGAAGCTCAGGTTTCACAGCTGATTGATACAATAGCTGTTCACAGGTTCAGGTCAGGTTTACATCAGGTTCTGGACAGGATTAGCTCAGGATCTTATCCTGTTCACACACATGCAGTTCCCATAGACGTCCATAGCCTGTAATCCGCACCTGAACCTGAAGGCACTGCTCAGAAATCGGACTTGACTCTTTTTAAAACCGCACTGAATCCGCACCGCCAGTGCACCGGACGTATGTGAACTGGCACCATAGGAAGCAATGGTATTTCATATGTCATGCGGATTGGATGCGGTTCAAACCAAACCGCATCCAGTCCACCTATATGTGAACGGGCACTCACTCCTGATTGGCTGAGGCATCAGCAGGCGGAAGGGGTAGTGTGAATGGAGACGCAGAGCCGCGGCTTGCTGTGTGACACCCGACAGGAAGGAGGTGCCAGGAGTGCCGGTGGGGGACGCGAGAAGAGGAGGATCAGGGCTGCTCTGTACAAATTCTCTGCACACAGCAGGTAAGTATAGTAATGTTTGTTATTTAACCTCTTCACGCCGGCCGAACGCAAATGTGCGGCCTCCCAGCATCTGGGGCTAGACGGCGAGCGGCCGCACATTTGCGTTCTATTAAAAAGGGACATAGGTGCCAATAGCGCGCGCCCTGCATGCTCCCAGCACACATGTCCGGTACTCACGGAAAGGTCCCGATCTCTTCTTTTGATCGGGACCTTTCCCGATCATGTGACCGCGCGGTCACATAACCCTAAACCCCGGCCCGCCTCCCGGCTTCTGAAACTCTTAAAGGGCCGGGAGGCGCCGGCGTGAAGGGGTTAAAAAAAGAAACCAAAAAAAACAAGACTTTAGTATCACCTTAACTTACACGCTTACAAACACACATATATGCATCAGTACAAGCTCCCAGATGCAGATTTTTGGATTCTGTATTCCAGATCTGAAAGAAGCTTCTGTTGACCCACCTGTACGAATGGCTCCATTGAAAACCATGCATCAGATCCATCATCACAAAGCACCTGTATATGCTTTTGTTTTTTTTTTTCTTTGTTTTTTTTTTTTGTTTACACAGGAACTTTTGTGCTAGAAAAAAAAACACTCCTAATAAGCTCATGTAAATGTAGCCAAAAAGTTTTTTTTCTTTTTTTTATTACTCGTGTGCTATAAACGCTGCGATATAAAGTGTTACTAAACCCAGGACCCTGTGTTAACTATATCCGCTCTCCCCGGACCCTGCGTTCCCTATATCCGCTCTCCCCGGACCCTGCATTCACTATATCCGGTCTCCCCAGACCCTGTATTCACTATATCTGGTCTCCCCGGACCCTGCATTCACTATATCCGGTCTCCCCCGGACCCTGCGTTCACTATAACCGGTCTCCCCTGACCCTGCGTTCACTATATCCGGTCTCCCCGGACCCCGCGTTCACTATATCCGGTCTCCCCGGACCCCGCGTTCACTATATCCGGTCTCCCCGGACCCCGCGTTCACTATATCCGGTCTCCCCGGACCCCGCGTTCACTATATCCGGTCTCCCCGGACCCCGCGTTCACTAGATCCGCTCTCCCCGGATCCCGCGTTCACTAGATCCGCTCTCCCCGGACCCCGCGTTCACTAGATCCGCTCTCCCCGGACCCCGCGTTCACTAGATCCGATCTCCCCGGACCCCGCGTTCACTAGATCCGGTCTCCCCGGACCCCGCGTTCACTATATCCGATCTCCCCGGACCCCGCGTTCACTAGATCCGCTCTCCCCGGACCCCGCGTTCACTAGATCCGATCTCCCCGGACCCCGCGTTCACTAGATCCGCTCTCCCCGGACCCCGCATTCACTATATCTGGTATGAATATATACTGGATTTTCTTTTTTTTTTACAATAATGGCGGCGATCAGCGACTTGTAGCGGGACTGCGGCGGGCATTGTGACACTGGGGGGGAACTGACTTGGTGTCACTAACATCCCCAGTGACACCAGTACAGTGATCAGTGCTAAAAAAAAGCACTGACACTAATGGCACTGGGCAGGAAGGGGTTAACATGAGGGGCGATCAAAGGGTTACCTGTGTGCTGTGTTTTTACTAAAAAAAACTGCTGTGTTTCACTGTAAGCACACTGCTTCGTATGGCTGTGCGTGATTTTGTGCACCCATGCCGCCCTGTAGCAGTATTTCTGCGGCGCGGAACCTGTTAAGTTCGGTTTGCAAAATGCAGCGCGATGTGCAGAATCGGATCACATGGGTGTGAATACGCATGCGATCCGATTCTGGTGCGAACAAAAAAAAAGGGCCCTGCACTATTTTGTTGCAGAAGAAAAGATTTGAGTCATACAAAATGTACGGCTCAAATCGCACCGCACAGAAATCGCATGTTGTTTGCACAGGAATGCGGTGCGGTTAGCTGTGCGAATCACATGCGTTGTGCCGCACCGCATCAGTGTTTTTGGTGTTTATCCACCTATAGGCACCACCCATTTAATTGCTGTTTTTGTTCATTTCTTTTCTGCTGCCTGGAATGGGGCTTTCAATGTACTTCTAGGCATCTCTGAGTGCATTTTAAGCAGCAAGTAGTTTAGCGTCTGACAAAATAAAAGGTTTAATAGAAAGAGTGATTGTTCCGTCCCATTGTGCATTCCAGAGCTCATCATCACACGCTTTTCTTGCAGTTTTCCTGAGCGACGAAGATGCGAGTGAGTTTATTGGCCGCAGGCTGCTGTATAACAGCTGGGATTTTGAGCTGGTTACACCGGGCAATCTGGAAAGGGAGTGCTATGAGGAGGTGTGCAACTATGAAGAGGCCCGGGAGTGCTTTGAGGATGACCAGAAAACTGTAAGTGTATGATGACATCTCATGTTTTGTGAAATTAAAGTGAAGATTTCTTGTTTATTTAGTTACCTAAAATAATTATCATGTTGTACTTGCCTGCTGTGTGCTGTGGTTTTGCACAGAGCATCCCTGATCCTCCTCTTCTGGGGTTCCCCAGCGGCGATGCTAGGTCCCCCCCCTCTTCTGAGTGCCCCCATAGGAAGCTGCTTGCAATGGGGGCAATCATGCATGCTCGCTCTTGAGCTGGGCTGTTTGCATCTATTCAGACACACAACCTCAGCTCAGCACCCTCCTTCACCTCCCCCCCCCCCTCTTCTGAGTGCCCCCATAGAAAGCTGCTTGCTGTGAGGGCACTCATTCTTGCTCGAACCTGAGCTGGGCTGTTTGCATCTATTCAGATACACAACCTCAGCACAGCACCCCCCCCCCCTTCTGAGTGCCCCCATAGGAAGTTGCTTGCTATGGGGGCACTGGTGCATGCTCACTCCTGAGCTGGGCTGTTTGTGTCTATTCATACACACAACCTCAGCTCAGCACCCTACCCCCCCCCCCCCCTTTCCCACTGTCTGCTCTCAGCCTTTGACTGACAGCAGCCAAGCCGATGACATAGGGGAGAGGGGAGAAGAGCTGCTGCAGACCTGCACAGCATTGGATCAAGATCAGGCGCAAGCAAGTATTTGGGGGGCGGGGGGGGATCTGGGGGATGAGCTACTGCTAACCACTTGACCTCCGAAAGGTTTTACCCTCTTCAGGAGATGGCATTTTTTTGCTATTCGGCACTGTGCTATTTTAGTTGGCAATTGCTCGGTCATTCAACACTGTACTCAAATGAAATTTATATATATATATTTTTTCACATAAATAGAGCTTTCTATTGCTGATATTTAATCACCACTGAGATTTATTTTTTTATAAACAAAAATGACCAGAAATGTAGGAAAACCAATAATGAAAAAAGACCAAAAATCTAGGAAAACTATAACTGAAAAAGACCACAAATTTAGGAAAACAACTGAAAAAGACCAAAAATTAGGAAACCAATAACAGAAAAAGACCACAAATTTAGGAAAACGATAACTGAATAAGACCACAAATTTAGGAAAACAACTGAAAGACTGAAAATTAGAAAAACAACAGAAAAAGATAAAAAAATTTAGGAAAATGATAACAGAAAAAGACCGAAAATTTAGGAAACCGATAACTGAAAGACCAAAAATGTAGGAAAATAACAGAAAAAGGTCAAAAATTTAGGAAAACAATAACTGAAAAAGACCAAAGATTTTGGAAAAAAAAAAACAAAAATCTTATTTCTTCATAAATTTTGGCCAAAATGTATTCTGTTGCATGTCTTCGGTACCGTGGATTAAAAAAGTCTAGATACCCCTGTTAAAATGTCAGGTTTCTGTGATGTAAAAAAATGAGACAAACATAAATCATTTCAGAACTTTTTACACCCTTTTAACCCTGGGTTCCCACTAATGCGGTGCGGTATATGGCATGTGACTCGCACCGGAACCGCACCGCATTCCTGTGCTAATCACATGCGATTTGTTTGCGGTGCGATTGTAGCCGTACATTTTGTATGTCTCTAATCGCCCGCACCTGCACCAAAAAGGTGCAGGACACTTTTTTTAGTCCGCACTAGAATCGGATCGCATGGGTATTCACACCTATGCGATCCGATTCTGCACATCGCACTGCATTTTGCGGACCGCTTTTGGGGTGTTGTTAACTCAACATACACACCTGTGCAAATCACATGCGATTTGTGTGCCATGCAATTGGAGCCGTATATTTTGTATGGCTCTAATCGCACCCGCACCAAAAAGGTGCAGGACCCTTTTTTGGGTCCGCACTAGAATCAGTTTGCATGGGTAACGGAGTACGATTCTGATGCGGTGCACCACATCAGTGTAAACCAGGGCTTAATGTGGCGGCACAGTGGCTTAGTGGTTAGCACGTCTTGCAGTAAATGGGTCATGGGTTTGATTCCCAACCATGGCGCCTCCTGCCTGGAGTTTGCATGTTCTCCCTGTGCTTGCGTGGGTTTGCTCCGGGTGCTCCGGTTTCCTCCCACACTCCAAAGACATGCTGGTAGGTTAATTGGATCCTGTCTAAATTGTCCCTAGTATGTGTATGTATGAATGTGAGTTAGGGACCTTAGATTGTACGCCCCTTGAGGGTTAGGAACTGATGTGAATGTACAATATATATGTAAAGTGCTGCGTAAATGAATGGCGCTATATAAGTACCTGAAATAAATGTGACCTATAAAATGTACAACTCACTTGGAAAACAAACTGAATTCTTATGGGGGGGGGGGGGGGGGGGGAGTAAAAATAAAAATATAAAATAACTGTGGTCTCCAATTCTCCACCCAAGCGGAGACACAGAGGGTTCTAATCTTTCCCTCCTCCAGGCAACCTAAAATATCGATCTAAAATAAAAAAATACAAAGAAGTTGTTGCAAGCGCTGCGATTGCAGACATGTTTGTGCAGCTGCTTGTTCCAGGGCTATTGTCCTCGGTTTACTTTTTTCAATTCTTGACTTTCCGTGACTTAACCTCCTTAGCGGTTATCCCGAGTGTAGCTCGGGGTAAAATTTCTGTACCAAGAGCGGTAACCCCCCCCCGAGCTACACTCGGGCTTACCATGCGGCGTTGCTCTGGGGGTCCCTGCAGCACTTACCTTGTCCTTCGCTCCCGCGATGTGTCCCCTGCAGCGTCCCCGGCCATCTCCTCCGGCCGATGCCGGCATCTGGCTTATGTGTTCCGGTCCCTGTGACGTCGGGACGTATGGGCGCCGGAACCGGTGGGAAATTTGAAATTTTAAAAAAATGTCATTTTTGCTGTCATTGCTGTTTCAATGCATTTCACATACATTTTGTCCCTACTGCTTTGTCCGGCGCCCTGCCTGCATTTTTACTGTTCTTTCTGCCTGGAAACTGAGAAACGTCCATGGCGTCCAAAAAGCGTCCCTTTACGTCAAAAGCGGTTTTAGAATAGCGATAGTAAATTAGAACCACTTGCAGAATTGAGTGATAATGATTCGTGGGGGAAATTCCTCATCAGACACTGAAAGCGATTTTGCGACTTTGCTCAGCGATGTGCGAATTTGTCTCTGTATTTCAAATTTCAGTGTTTTTGGTTTGATTATATTATTGAATTAAATTTATTATTATATTATTATTTTTTGATTATTTATTAAATTATCATTTATGATTTCGTGTTTCAAATTTTATCATATCCAGAATGTTTACTAGACTCTTGTTCGGACAGATTTCAGTGAGTTATTCCTACAAATTACAGCCTACAATAAAAAACAACATATTTCCATGCAAAATAATGGTACCGCTTTCAGCACAAAAAATCGGAAAGAATCAGACCGCCAAGGAGGTTAAAACAAGCAGGATAGTACAGTGTTACTCAACCAGGGTGCTGCAAGCAGGGGCGGACTGACCATTCGGGCACTGCCCGAGGGCCCGGGGTCATAAGGGGGCCCCATGAGATGCCCCTGGTACCTTTTTTCATAGGCTTTTTTGGGTGTGGTTTGAGTGTGGGCGAGGACACAGGGGCCCCATGATCTCTTATTGCCCAGGGGCCCCATGAGTTGTCAGTCCGCCCCTGGCTGCAAGTATAACACCTCGGTCACATCGGGCGCGACTTGGCATGCGATTTGCATGCCCTGCGACTTGCAAATTGCATGCCAAGCTGCGCCCTATCGTCCGCAATTACAGCAGTCATATCGCTGCGGTTCCGACTTATATCCGACCGATAAATACAATCTTCATCCCAGATTTTAAAAGGGTAAAATATATGGTCATTTTTATAAAACATTCCAAAATGTGACTATATATCAAGGTTTGCGCTGACTGGCTAAGGACATGACAAAGTTCCTGTAGTAGCGCACGGCAAAAAAAAAATCACTTGCATCCTTTTATTGAAATGTTGTATATATTTCGAAGCATCCATCAAATTTTTCTTTTATTATGCAATGCATGCTAATGGACTGAAATGTCCCACGTTCACCATTTTTATTTTTTTTTAAATACTGCTAAATGCAGCCTAGATCAATATTAACATTCACAATTTAATGCGCTGACACAAGTGAGACCACTGAATATTCATCACCGGACGGTTTCTATAGGGAAGAGTGGGAAAATTAATGCGAAATTAGATTTCTGTAATGTGCAAATGATTCTGTCCAGTAATTGAAGGTCAGAGAGAAAAATCCTGAAATCTTGTGAAACAAGCCTTTATGTTCACTCATTCTAGTCACATTAAAGATGGAGATGTGAAGATCCTGTGATTGACGGGTCTGGCAGTCGGGTTGCCATGGAGACATGAGGGCTGACTGAGCGGGGCTGACTGAGCGGTGCCGGCCATGCTTTGCTGACACTCTGCCAGATGGCTTTCTTACTATCAAAAACCTTTCTGACGGTATCTGAAAGGGGGGGATGGGAAAAGCATTGGGGCAGTATCGTCAAATTAATGGCGGGTATCATGCATTCCATTGTCATATAGTATGTAGATATTTTATATAATTTTTGTCCCACATGAAATATATATATATTTTTTTAAATTAATGGAGGATGCCATGCATTTCATGATGATGCCATCAATTTTCATTAGTATACAGATTTTTTTTTTTTTTCATGTAAGTCCCAATTTTGCCACACATGAAATACAATTTCCTTTTTTTTTCTGCCCTCATTTTTTTTTTTAATTTTTTTAATTTTTTTTTTCATGTGTGTATTAAATAAAGACAGGTGTGTGTGTGTGTATGTATATGTGTGTGTGTGTGTGTGTGTGTGTGTCTATATGTGTGTGTATATATATCAATATATCTCTATATGTATGTATGTATATCTCATATATATATATATATATCAGGGGTGGACTGACAACTTATGGGGCCCCCGGTCAATAGGGGATCATGAGGCCCCTGTGTCCTTGCCCACACCCAAAAAAGCCTATCAAAAAGCCAATGAAAGGTACTAGGGGCATCTCATGGGGCCCCCCAGTGCCCGAGTGCTCCAATGGTCTGTCCGCCCCGATATATATATATATATATATATATATATATATATGTATGGGCAGCACAGTGGCTAAAAGGTTAGCACTTCCACCTGGCAGTACTCGGGTCATTGGTTCAAATCCCAACCATGGCACCACCTGCCTGGAGTTTGCATGTTCTCCCTGTGCCTGCGTGGGTTTCCTCTGGGTACTCCAGTTTCCTCCCACACTCCAAAGACCCGCTGGTAGGTTAATTGGCTCCTGTCTAAATTGTCCCTAATATGTGTATGTATGAATGTGAGTTAGGGGCCTTAGATTGTACGCCCCTTGAGGGTTAGGGACTGATGTGAATGTACAATATATATGTAAAGCGCTGTGTAAATTGATGGTGTTATATAAGTACCTGAAATAAATACATATATTTGTGTGTGTATATATATATATATATATATATATGCGTGTGTGTGTGTGTATGTATGTATGTATATGTATGTATATATATATTATTATTATACAGGATTTATATAGCGCCAACAGTTTGCTCAGCGATTTACAATATAATAGGAGACAATACAGCAACAATACAGTTCAATACAAGAGGGATAGGAGGGCCCTGATCCTGGGAGCTTACAATCTAGGAGGTGTGTGTGTGTATATGTATATAATTTGTTATTCTTGAATAATCGACATAGGAATTATCATAGTGTTGTTTTTTTTTTTGTGTTTTTTTTAATAATTTACTTAATGCACCTTTCAAATTTGTGCTGGTAAAATAAAAAACATCCCATTGCCCTCCTCATCAGTTTGTTAAAAATGGTTAATGACCTCCTATTATGGTCCAGCAGTGTTCCCTTGTAGCTCTGTTGTGATTGTGTGGGTCCACCCATGAATGATCCTCTGTTTTTGTTTTGTTTTTTTGTGGGGGTTTTTTTCCTCTTTTTTTGCATGCTAGTCTCATATCGAAAGTGAAGAGGTTACGAAAGTTACACAAATTCTCGTACGACCGAATAAAAGTTTGGATGTAATGTATTTTTGGAGGAAAACTGTACTGGTTAAATTAAAATTGTACGATCTTTACTCTTTGAATAATTTGGGAAGATTGCTGTGTGCTAATGATGAGATTATATCGTACGATCACTTTGAAATCTGCATTTTTCATACAATTTTATGATCGTGTGGGTTTAAGTGACATCCAGGCAACAGAATAGAAAATCACTTCTAGATAAATCCATTATGACTGACCTGTCCAGTCAGTGCCAGATTTATAATGGGGAAAAAGGGGCAACTGCCCTGGGCCCCCCTGACACAAGCCACCCCCCCCCCCACCCCTCCATACAAAAATTATATAGAACAATATAAAAAAAGTTAAAAATAAATATAAAATGTATAATAAAAAAGTACTTTGTTTTTAAATGTATCTTGAGAATTAATATTTTGCCTGCCATGATCTGTAAAGGTCTTTACTCTGGAATAGTATTTTATCATTTTTAAAAATGAACTTTGGTGGCTCAAGTGTCGTGATTGGGTGTGTACACGCATAGCCTCCAGAATAACGTTTTGACGTGTATTTTTTAAAATGTGCGACTGTCAATTAGAATGTAAACCAAATCTGTGTATAAGGGGCCCACTGAACATAAAGTGCCCTGGGGGGCCTTCCTCCCCCTCAGGTCTAAATCTGGTCCTAAGTCCAGTACTTGGAGCTGAGACTTTTGCAGTCTCAAAAAAATAAAATGAAGTAGAACTTTTGTATTTCACACAGAAATTGTTCAGAACATTTTTTGGGGGCAAATTAACTAAACTGTGATGGGAAGAAAAAGAAGGGGGGGGGGGGGGGGTTGGACAAAATGAGTAAATAATGTAGAAATTGGAAAGCCAAAGACTTGAAGATTTTCATGGAGCTGGAGTCTCACCATGGGCTGCAACATGACTGGAAGGAGTGAAATGGCGGCTTTCAAAGGAAGTCTCTAGTGAGAAAGTATGGAGGGTGCCATTTTTTTATTTCAGCGTATGAAAATGCTAGTTCCCTGGTTGCCATGCTCAATGGGCTTCTGTGTATACTGTTTTGTTTTTAGTTGTTTTTTTACAAAAAGGATTAATTATTCTGATAAACTTTTCATCAGGACTGTTTTGTAAAGGATGGAAAAATAAATCTATATTCATATTTCCATCCTTTACAAAATAGTCTCTCTCTCTCTCTCGCGCTCCCTCTCGCGCTCCCTCTCGCGCTCCCTCTCGCGCTCCCTCTCGCGCTCCCTCTCGCGCTCCCTCTCGCGCTCCCTCTCGCTCTCTCTCTCGCTCTCTCTCTCGCTCTCTCTCTCGCTCTCTCTCTCCCTTGCTCTCTCTCTCCCTTGCTCTCTCCCTCTCTCCCTCTCTCGCTCTCTCTCATTTATTTATATATATATTTATTTTAATTGTACATATCATAGCATCATGAGCCCTCCAAAGAGAAAGTACTTTTCTGATTGCCCTCTAGTGGCTATTTTCCAGAATGCACCCACCATTTAGTATGGTTGGGCAACTTGCAGTTTTGCTGCTCTATGAAGGTCATGCTTACACCTCAGTCCTATCACATAAGTAATTTGTGGCAATGCATTGACCTTAATTCTACAAGACCACAATCTATGTACATGTAGCAGAATTATCGAAGCAGTAAAGGCAATAAAATACTCCATTGCAGGTAAAGGAGTTGCTGAAAGGCCAATTCTAACCCAAAGCTAATACACGTGTGTGTCCCACATATATATATGTGTGTATATATATATATATATATATGTGTGTGTGTGTATGTATATGTGTGCGTGTGTATATATATGTATGCATATGTGTGCGTGTATGTGTATGTATGTATGTATGTATGTGTATATATATATATATATATATATATATATATATATATATATATATATATATATATATATATATATATATATATATATATATATATAATCACACAGTTTGACACAGCATGTAGGTTTGCAAAGCTCTTGGCTATTCTGGCAGTGAGATCACTGCAGCTGCTTTCCCAGCTCTGCTCCCTTGCTGCATCAACTAGAAGAGGTTCTGTAGGGAAAGAGGTGCAGAGCTGGAATATCTAGCAGGGAGGCAGGGAGGTCTTCTCACTGGACTTGTTAGTGGATAAAAGCAGCCAATAGGTCATTGAACACACATGTCCTCTATGTTGAAACATCAGGAACTTTTGTCATGATATGCTTTCTTTAAGGTGTCTTGCTACCTTTTGCTATTGGATTCAATGCTGGATTTAGACATGTGTATGCTGAAATTTTCATTTAGTTTCAGATACATTCCTTCATTGAAGAATTTCATTTCATCATATTTATTCTGTTGATCCGATTCGTTTTTTGGAATTCATTTTGTATCTTTAGCATTCGTTTCGTATATTCTTTGGTCCGGGTGGATTTGAAAAATGTTTTTCAGAAGATTTCTGTATATTTGATATATTAGGCCTCTTGCACACTGTACTGACTTTTGCGCATCAGCATTTCTGGACATCATTTCAGGCATTTGTATTGTGTGTATTTTTGCATGCATTTGTGCACAAATGCGCACTGACCAGAAATGCAAATCTTTCTGGGTTTTTTTTTTTTTTTTGTTTATTTACTCAAGATTGCACAGCACGTGTTTCCGCACCTGTGTGTACAGATACATTGTAAAAAATGGTCTGCATTTTAGATCCGTAAAAAAAAAAACCCACCGCTATACTAAGCTTTTTCAAGCTGCAGTGTGCAAGAGGCCTTATATATGCGGGTGGATTGAATATTTCAGATGCTAATCCAACCCACCAAGAAAAATAACATGAGATGATTGGACAATATCCATTGACATCATGTGCATCCAAATTAACGAATGCAACAACATTTGAATCCATTTGTCATCCAAATTTTCAAACCGATTAGAAAATTGAATTAATTTCCCCCTGGGCGCGAAGTACTATCACATGGTGTGACGTCACCTGAATGGAAAAAATGCATTTGTTAGCGTGGTGTAAAAAGGACGCCGCTCTAACCGCATGTGGAATCTAGTATGAGGATGGCCGAAGCGACTGACACGCTTCGCCCCACTCTCTTTGACCAACCCCTGGAAGGCTGGATGAAACGCGTCGGGGGCGTGGCCGGAGCGATGGCTGAGGCCATCCTCGTACAAGATTCCACGTGCGGTTTGAGCGGCGTCCTTTTTACACCACACTTACTAGGTTGGATACTATTGTGGACACCACTCCGCCTTCATTCCGGTGAGGTGATCATTCAGCTCCAGTTTGGAGCGGCACCATCACCAGGGGCGGACTGACAACTCATGGGGCCCCTGGGTAATAAAGGATCATGGGGCCCCTGTGTCCTTCCCAAACTCAAAAAAGCCTATCAAAAAGATACCAGGGGCATCTCATGGGGCCCCCTACTGACCCCGGGCCCTCGGGCAGTGCCCGAGTTTCCAAATGGTCAGTCCGCCCCTGGCCATCATGCTACACATATAATTTAAAAAAAATTTTTTTTTTTCAGATTTGTGAACATTCGTTACTATGTCCATTCGAAGATTTGCATACATCCAAATCTTCGAAAATGTAATTTTTGCACGTCTAGCTGGTTGATAAATTGTGTTGATGGCAATTTAACTGGTGTTAGCTTTTCATTACATTGCATGGCCTCAAAAAGAGCGCAAGATTCGATTGCACTTTTGCTTGCTCCAGCTTTCATCAATTGGTCCTGTGTTTCTAATAATAATCCTTTTTAATAGTAATAATTCTGTATATTTCTCTTACAGAAAGACTTTTGGAACAAGTATCAACACAACGGGCAGGGAGGAAACTCTGGTAAGTGATTTTATTTCAAGGTTCAAAAAATTTCATGGCTCACAAATGTTCTTTTGCAATGATCACTTTCACGCAGGGTGGATTTGATTTAAATCGAGTTGATTTAAGCCACGATTTAAAGCGAGTTGATTGAATTCACGATCTAAAGCGAGTTGATTGAATTCACGATCTAAAGCGAGTTGATTGAATTCACGATCTAAAGCGAGTTGATTGAATTCATGATCTAAAGCGAGTTGATTTAAGCCACGATTTAAAGCGAGTTGATTTAAATCACAATCTAAAGCGAGTTGATTCAAATCACGATTTAAAGCGAGTTGATTCAAATCACGATTTAAAGCGAGTTGATTTAAATCACGATTTAAAGCGAGTTGATTTAAATCACGATTTAAAGCGAGTTGATTTAAGCCACGATTTAAAGCGAGTTGATTTAAGCCACGATCTAAAGCGAGTTGATTTAAATCACGATCTAAAGCGAGTTGATTTAAATCACAATCTAAAGCGAGTTGATTTAAACCACGATTTTAAATCGAGTTGATTCAAACCACGATTTTAAATCGAGTTGATTCAAACCACGATTTTAAATCGAGTTGATTCAAACCACGATTTTAAATCGAGTTGATTCAAACCACGATTTTAAATCGAGTTGATTCAAACCACGATTTTAAATCGAGTTGATTCAAACCACGATTTTAAATCGAGTTGATTCAAACCACGATTTTAAATCGAGTTGATTCAAACCACGATTTTAAATCGAGTTGATTCAAACCACGATTTTAAATCGAGTTGATTCAAACCACGATTTTAAATCGAGTTGATTCAAACCACGATTTTAAATCGAGTTGATTCAAACCACGATTTTAAATCGAGTTGATTCAAACCACGATTTTAAATCGAGTTGATTCAAACCACGATTTTAAATCGAGTTGATTCAAACCACGATTTTAAATCGAGTTGATTCAAACCACGATTTTAAATCGAGTTGATTTAAGTCACGATCTAAATCGAGCTGATCTAAATCATAATTTTTAAAGAGCAGTTGTCAACTCTGTCCCACAGCAGCTCCTCCTCTGACCTGCTGTTGACTCACTTTAATGGGACAACTGGTGATGCGGCAGGGACACAGCAAGGTGAGGGACGTGGCGGCAGCAGGTGAGTGGACGCCCGCTGACAGGCGCTGCCATGATGGATCTAAAATGACAGGTGCTCTTTAAATGTAAGGAATCCGACTCATTCTTGCTGGTAGTTAGAATCTTTAATACAGGCGTACTTCGGTTTACGAACGCCTCAGTTAATGTAATTTTCGGTTTACAAATGAAAATCCATTACAAATAATGCCTCGATTTACAAATTTTTTTCACAATATGAAGCGTTTATAGCGCCGTGCCTTTAAAGTGCATTTTGTAAAGAGTTTTGAACAGATAAGACTTTTTTCTGATTAATTGCATTTACCAATTTTTTTTTTTAAAATTATGTCCCTGTACAGTATTTATGCCTTTTAGAGTGCTCTTTATAAAGGGTATTGAACAGATAAGACGTTTGTTTTACTTTTTTCTGACCTCCGGAACGGATTAATTGGTTTTCAATACATTTACGAATTAATTTTTAATCCTGTTCCTGTACAGTATTTATGCCTTTAAAGTGCACTTTATAAAGAGTTTTGAACAGATAAGACTTTTTTTTTTTTTTTTTTACTTTTTTTCTGATCCTCCATATCAGATTAATTGGTTTTCAATGCATTCCTATGGGAAACCGCGTTTCGATTTACGAACTTTTCGCAATATGAAACGTCCCGCAGAACTCATTAAATTCAAAAACCGAGGTACGCCTGTATTTGCAAAACCAAATGAAGGTTTCCTTGTTAGAATAATAGTCTGTCAGGTTAGTAAAACAGTGAAATCAGAACCGATTTTAGGTTAATGGGTTAATCACACATAGCTGAAGAACTTCTCAGATTCTTTTATTTCATGTTTTTTCTCCTGGTTACTGTGAAATGGTGTGAATGCAGAGGCAGACTGACCATTAGAGCACTCTGCACTGCCCGAGGGCCCGGGGTCAGTAGGGGGCCCCATGAGATGCACCTGGTACCTTTCATTGGCTTTTTTGGGTGTGGGCAAGGACACAGGGGCCCCATGATCCCCTTTTGCCCGGGGGCCCCATGAGTTGTCAGTCCGCCCCCGTGTGAATGCATCAATGCAGTGCATGTTCTCAGCTGGATTCATTCAATGAGTTTACCAAAAATGTAAATCTTGCAGAATATACAGCCTCATGCGACATAACTAAGCTCCATTTCATGCTGAATAAACTAAATTATGAATGTATCTTAAATAGAAAATGATCCTTAGATAGATTTTTACTTCAAAAGCATTTTATTAAAATTTGATAAAAATCAAAAAAATCTGATTTAAGTAAAAAAAAAAAAAATCAGATTTTAAATTTTAACCTCTTCCCATCTGGCCATGTCGATAAAGGGCCAGATGGTAGCACTGTCGATGCATCTATTGCTTGTATGCACTCCCTGGGAACACAGATCGTTGTACGGGACCTCTGTGCGAGGTCCCGATTCATGTGATCACTGATTGGCCAATCAGTGATCACATGAATAGTAATAAACAAGATGTCACTTCCTGACATCATTGCTTACTACTAGTGAAATCTGTGAATGATCACAGAGGTCACATGGTACAGGGCTATTCACAACAGTCTTGTACCATGTGACAAGCTGTGACCAACGTGTAATCATGGCATGCATATATTAACCACTTCCCATCCGGTCCAAGTATACAAGACGGTGGCAGTGCAAGGGTGGGTTGCCGTTCATAAACTGCGCCCACCATTTTGGACTGTGAGCACGCGGCACCGAGATCCGGTGCCTGCTGTGTCTGGAGGACACAGCAGAACACCGATCGCTGTACGGGACCTCTGTGTGAGGTCCCGATCATGTGATCACTGATTGGCCAATCAGTGATCACATGAATAGTAGTAAGCAAGATATCACTTCTGACATCATTGCTTACTACTAGTGAAATCTGTGAATGATCACAGAGGTCACATGGTACCGGGCTATCCACAACAGCCTTGTACCATGTGACAAGCTTTAACCAATCACAGCTCTCACAGTATTTCTCAATGGCGGCAGGAATGCAGCCAGAGAGAAGGAGAAATGATTGCTTTTACAGCAATTATTTACAGCATCACCTCCCACAAGTGATATATACAAAATCATGTATATATCCAAGATTTTGCACAGCGCGGCCATCCTGTAGCAGTACTTCTGCTATGGGGTGGTCAGCGAGTGGTTAAAGAAAACGTAAACCCAACATTTCATACCCCTTATCTCTGCCTGCTGTACCATGTATATCCTGTTCTCTTTGTATTGCTTCCTTTGTGCAAAATCCCTGGTGTTCCTGCCAGTCCCTCTGCTTTCCTGATTAAAAACTGACAACACTAGGCATGGAAGCACAGCATGGTCAGTTCTATAGCTATGATGGAAACTCCTGCTCTCCACCAGTCAGTGCTGACACGCCCCTTCCCAACCAACCCCCCCCCCAGCCATTCACTGGGAAGATCAGTGTAATGTTGTTTCTCCTCCCCCATGCTCTTATGAAGCTGAGAACAGAGGGCGGGAGCATTTTTATATGTACACATAAATGTTTTGCCTTTCATTTCCATTTTAAACTGAACGAGTTGTTTTTACAAGGTGAGGGTTTACATGTACTTTAAAGTAGGGGTCTCCAAACCTCCTACACAAAGAGCCAGTTTACTGTCTTGCAGACTTTTCAGGTGCTGGACTATGGCCATTGTGAGTAGAAAATGCTGTTGCATCAGTGGGAATAAACAATGCTTCATCATTCATATGAGCAGGAGGAATTGTGCGAATTGTTGGTATCCGAGGAAGGATTAGTGCCCCATTTTTGGTGTCAATGAGAGGAATGGTGCCCCATCTTTGGTGTCATTGGAAGGAATGGTGCCCCATCTTTGGTGTCATTGGAAGGAATGGTGCCCCATCTTTGGTGTCATTGGAAGGAATGGTGCCCCATCTTTGGTGTCTGTGAGAGGAATAGTGCCAATTGTTGATATCAGGGGAAGAAATTGTTCACCATCATTGGTGTCCATGGGAGGAATGGTGTCCCATTGTTGGTATCAGTGGAAGGAATCACTGTATGTCCAAACATTGGTGTCTGCGGGAGGAACAGTGGCAAGTGTCAATTTGTTGATATCAAGGGAAGAGATCGTGCCCTATCATTGGTGTCCATGTGAGGAATGGTGCCCCATTCTTGGTGTTAGTGGAAGAAATATGTCCCATCATTGATGTCTGTGGGGGGAACAGTGCCAATTGTTGGTATCAGGGGAAGATATCGTGCCTCATCATTGGTGTCCATGGGGGAAATAGTGCCCCAATGTTGGTGTCAGTGGAAGGAATTCTGTCCTATCATTAGTGTCTGTCGGAAGAACAGTGCCAAATGTTGATATCAGGGGAAGAGATCATGCCCTATCATTGGTGTCCATGTGAGGAATAGTACCCCATTGTTGGTGTCAGTGGAAGGAACTATGTCCCATCATTGGTGTCCATGGGAGGAATGGTGCCCCGTTGTTTCTGTCAGTGGAAGGAACTATGTTCCATCATTGGTGTCCATGGGAGGAATGGTGCCCCATTGTGTGTGTCAGTGGAAGGAACTATGTTCCATCATTGGTGTCCATGGGAGGATTGGTGCCCCATTGTTGGTGTCAGTGGAAGGAACTATGTCCCATCATTTGTGTCCATGGGAGGAATGGTGCCCCATTGTTAGTGTCAGTAGAAGGAGCTATGTCCCATCATTGGTGTCCATGAAAGGGATGGTGCCCCATTGTTTGTGTCAGTGGAAGGAATTATGTCCCATCATTGGTGTCCATGGGAGGAATGGTGCCCCATTGTTGGTGTCAGTAGAAGGAGCTATGTCCCATCATTGGTGTCCATGGGATGAATCATACCCCATTGTTGGTGTCAGTCTGAGAATAGTGCCTTGTTTTGGGGGAGCAATAGTGCCCCAAGGGCCGGATAAAGGCAGGCAAAGGGCCACAGTTTAGAGACCACTGTTTTAAAGGAAGCCAGTGAAGCCTTCTTGCATATAACACCAGAAAATGCTGCTGCTTGTGTTATCCTCTTAGCATGCTTTCTTCCTACCTGCTTCTAAATACTTCTCTCTAAGCATGTGCTCTATAGAAATCATTACTTTTAGAGCCGCTGGCGTTGAATCAGCCAGGCATGGTTAGCGGCATAACATTTATTTTTCCCTATATTTGATCCTATTGAAACCACATCGATTGATATGCTCTGCATTCTTGATGATGTAGAAAGGATTGTGATTCCTTTGTGCTGGGCAGATCTGCTGAAGTGCTCTATTGTGGGCACCATTGAGGTCTGAGATTCACTCTAGTGTCTTCTCCCCCTCTTTCTGCAGGAAACTCTTCGACCATAGATATCGCTGGCCTTGTGGCTGGGCTGGTAGCAGGAGTAATAATTCTTGTGATGATTGGAGTCCTTATTATGTACTGTGTGAGATACAGGGCCAAAGAGAGGACAAGACAAGGGAGGTAAGTGCTGATGGGGTACAAGTGTGAGTCCTGATATGAACAATGGAAAAGAAAAGCAAGCATCTCACAGTATGGTGTTGGGTTGACATTGCATGCCACTTGCAAAGGAAGAAAATACCTCGGAGTAATCTAGTGACCTAGAGACGGCTGTTCTTGGCTCTGTAGCACAGGTGTCAAACACGAGGCCTGCGGGCTGAATCTGGCCATTTCATGTGGCCCTTGCACCTCTCCTGCAGGTACCCCCTTGTTTCTGCCCTCATTTTTTCTCAACAGTCAACAGCAGAGAGGAGAATAGAACCAAATCCTCCTCATCCCCACACCCCCTCATCTCTGCCTCCCCTGGTCTCAGCATTCAGTAAACTCTGGTAACTGACTCCATTCCTCCTCGGGTCCTCCTCCAGATCCTGCACTTTGTGCTTTCCAGCTCTGCCCCCAAAGGGTGTGCACTGTGATGTTAGGGAGGGTGTGGGATTCTTGACATCTGATGTAATGGGGGGTGGGGTGCTCTGGACACCTAGCCTTACAGATACAACCGGCCCTTTGAGGGCAACCATAATGCTGATATAGCCCGCGATGAAATGAAGTTTGACACCCCTGCTCTAAAGACACCCAAGAATAGAGATAGCCACCAGCCCAAATGAACTGTCCAAAATGGGGCTTTTCCACAATTGTAAAACCTCTTCTATGTAATTGTGGCATCTGCTCGTTACCGAGCCTGAACTCCACAAACCGAAACCGCTATTTAATTCATTTTTAATATTCAAGGCAAATTCCCCCATCCCCCCATGTCTCCATGCTTTATCTTGCTGAGAAATCACTTTGAACCCCCCCCCCCTAGTATTTCTAGCTGCGGCCATCTTGAGTAAGGGCAGATGATGATTTAGCAATTCCTGGAATCCATTTGCCCTTAGCTCAGGCATAAAAGCAGGAGGGTGTGCTTAGCTGAGAAAACCCCTCCTGAAGACTCCTGGGATGTATAACATCATTTACCTAGGCCAGAAACCGGGAAGGAACTGAAGAAATATAAAAAATTGTTTAACCACTAGCCTACAGGGCACTTCTACCCCCTTCCTGCCCCCCGGGCACTTCTACCCCCTTCCTGCCCCCCGGGCACTTCTACCCCCTTCCTGCCCCCCGGGCACTTCTACCCCCTTCCTGCCTACAGGGCACTTCTACCCCCTTCCTGCCTACCGGGCACTTATACCCCCTTCCTGCCTACCGGGCACTTATACCCCCTTCCTGCCCAGGCCAATTTCCAGCTTTCAGCGCTGTCACACTTTGAATGACAATTGCGCGGTCATGCAACACTGTACCCATATGAATTTTTTTGCATTTTTTTGAGACAGATAAAACTTTATTTTGGTGCTATATTTAAATTTATTTTTTTTATGCTATATAAATGAAATAGTCCAAACATTTAAACAAAAGTGTTTTTCTTATAAAATTTTGCAGATAAATAATCTTTTTTCATAAATCTTGGCCAAAATGTATTCAGTTATCTTTTTAGTAAAAAAAAAAACCCAATTATTATTATTATACAGTATTTATATAGCGCCAAAAGGTTTGCTCAGCACTGTACATTATAGTGGGGGACAGTACATGAGACAATACAGTAACAATACAATACACGAGGGGTTCGAGGGCCCTGCTCTTTCGAGCTTCCAATCTAGTATAATGTACAGCGCTGAGCAAACCTTCTGGCGCTATATAAATACTGTATAATAATAATTTGTTTTTTTACTAAAAAGATAACTGAACACATTTTTAGTTTATAAGCAAAAATGTATAACTTTTTTTACATTTTTATTTTATTTTTTAACATACAGTCACCCTATCACCCAACATACTGTCACCCTAGTGTCACTTGGAGACACTGTACTACTTGTGGGGGGTGATGAAGATTTTTTTTTTTTTTTTTTACACTGTTTGCTTTTACACCCATAAAGGCAGTAAAAGCAATCATTTCTCCTTCTCTCTGGCTGCATTCTTGCAGCCATTGAGAAATACTGTGAGAGCTGTGATTGGTAACAGCTTGTCATATGGTACAAGGCTGTTGTGAATAGCCCTGTACCATGTGACCTCTGTGATCATTCACAGATTTCACTAGTAGTAAGCAATGATGTCAGAAGTGATATCTTGCTTACTACTAATCATGTGATCACTGATTGGCCAATCAGTGATCACATGATCGGGACCTCACACAGAGGGTACAATGATTGGTGTTCCACTGTGTCCCCCGGACACAGCCGGCACCGGATCTTGGTGCCGCATGCTCACAGTCCAAAATGGTGGGCGCGGTTTATGAACGGCAACCCGCCCCTGCACTGCCACCGTCTGGTATACATGGACCGGACGGGAAGTGGTTAATATATGCATGCCATGATTACACGTTGGTCTTTATATATGCCTGGAGTTCAGCTTTTTTTAACGATGGACTGAGTTTAATAAGTCTAAACCTTGTTGCCTCTTTTTATCGTTTTATCAGGCCACCAGTGAACCTCACTAGCAATGTACCCCTTGGGGAATCCTTGCCGTTGACACATCTACCTTTACCTGAACCTACAGCCCCAGGACTCCCGTCATATGAAGAGGCTTTAGAAGCATCAGGCACTTACGATGCACCTCCGCCGCCGTATCAGAGGTAATGGCACCTAAAATCCTAATTAATACTCCAATAATTGAATAGATAATCATCATAATAAAGATTATGTCCAACCTTCTCTGGTCAAATATGGAATATGCAGTTCAGTTTTGGGCACCAATTCACAAAAAGAACATAGAGGAACTGGAGAAAGTACAGAGAAGGGCAACCAAACTGATAAGAGGCATGGAGGAGATCAGCTATGAGGAAAGATTAGAGGAACTGAATTTATTCTCTCTTGAGAAGAGGAGATTAAGGGGGGATATGATCTCCATGTATAATACATAAGGGGGGATATGATCTCCATGTATAATACATAAGGGGGGATGTGATCTCCATATATAATACATAAGGGGGGATGTGATCTCCATGTATAATACATAAGGGGGGATGTGATCTCCATGTATAATACATAAGGGGGGATGTGATCTCCATGTATAATACATAAGGGGGGATATGATCTCCATGTATAATACATAAGGGGGGATATGATCACCATGTATAATACATAAGGGGGGATATGATCTCCATATATAATACATAAGGGGGATGTGATCTCCATGTATAATACATAAGGGGGATGTGATCTCCATGTATAATACATAAGGGGGGATGTGATCTCCATGTATAATACATAAGGGGGGATGTGATCTCCATGTATAATACATAAGGGGGGATGTGATCTCCATGTATAATACATAAGGGGGGATGTGATCTCCATGTATAATACATAAGGGGGGATGTGATCTCCATGTATAATACATAAGGGGGGATGTGATCTCCATGTATAATACATAAGGGGGGATGTGATCTCCATGTATAATACATAAGGGGGGATGTGATCTCCATGTATAATACATAAGGGGTGATATGATCTCCATGTATAATACATAAGGGGTGATATGATCTCCATGTATAATACATAAGGGGGGGATATGATCACCATGTATAATACATAAGGGGGGATATGATCTCCATGTATAATACATAAGGGGGGGATATGATCTCCATGTATAATACATAAGGGGGGGATATGATCTCCATGTATAATACATAAGGGGGGGATATGATCTCCATGTATAATACATAAGGGGGATATGATCTCCATGTACAATACATAAGGGGGGGGGGGGTATGATCTCCATGTATAATACATAAGGGGGGGGGGTATGATCTCCATGTATAATACATAAGGGGGGGGGTATGATCTCCATGTATAATACATAAGGGGGGATATGATCTCCATGTATAATACATAAGGGGGGATATGATCTCCATGTATAATACATAAGGGGGGATATGATCTCCATGTAGAATACATAAGGGGGGATATGATCTCCATGTAGAATACATAAGGGGGGATATGATCTCCATGTAGAATACATAAGGGGGGGATATGATCTCCATGTATAATACATAAGGGGGGATATGATCTCCATGTATAATACATAAGGGGGAGATATGATCTCCATGTATAATACATAAGGGGGGGATATGATCTCCATGTATAATACATAAGGGGGGGATATGATCTCCATGTATAATACATAAGGGGGGGATATGATCTCCATGTATAATACATAAGGGGGGATATGATCTCCATGTAGAATACATAAGGGGGGATATGATCTCCATGTATAATACATAAGAGGGGGATATGATCTCCATGTATAATTACATCAGTGGTTCATATAGTGATTTTTTTTTAACATATAAAAAAGGCATTTTAACATATATTCTTACATCTGTAAATGCCTTCCAAATATGTAGATTTGTATTTTTAAAGACATACAATATATTTGAAATGTATTTTTTTAAATATTTTTCATATATTCTGTAATAAAAACGCAGTTCAACATAATAAATAAATATATATATATATATATATATATATATATATATATATTTATTTTATTTATTTTTTAATATATTGAATATTGCCAGAATTGTAGCATTTCAAATATATGTCAATATATTTGGGAAGAATATTTTTCAAATACAGTGAGGAACAGAAGTATTTGAACACCCTGCGATTTTGCAAGTTCTCCCACTTAGAAATCATGGAGGGGTCTGAAATTTACATTGTAGGTGCATTCCCACTCTGAGAGACAGAATTTAAAAATAAAATTCAGGAAATCACATTGTATGATTTTTAAAGAATTTATTTGTCTTGCACTGCTGAATATAAGTATTTGAACACCTAAGAAACCGCAAGAATTCTGGCTCTCAAAGACCTGTTACTGTGTCTTTAAAAAGTCCACCTCTACTCCACTCATTAATCTAACTTAGTAGCACCTGTCTGAGCTCTTTAAAGACACCTGTCCACCCCACAGTCAGTCAGACGCCAACTACTACCATGGGCAAGACTAGAGCTGTAAAAGACACCAGAGACAAAATTGTGGACCTCCACAAGGCTGGAAAGGGCCACGGGGCAATTGCCAAGCAGCTTGGTGAAAATAGATCAACTGTTGGAGCAATTGTTATAAAATGGAAGAGGCTAAAGACGACTGTCAGTCTCCCTCGGACTGGGGCTCCATGCAAGATCTCACCTCGTGGAGTATCACTGATGATAAGAAAGGTGAGGAATCAGCCCAGAACTACAAGGGAGGAGCTGGTCAATGACATGAAGAGAGCTGGGACCACAGTTTCAAAGGTCACTGTCGGTAGAACACTACGCCGTCATGGTTTCAAATCATGCATTGCACGGAAGGTTCCCCTGCTCAAGTCATCACATGTCCAGGCCTGTCTGAAGTTTGCCAATGACCATCTGGATGATCCAGAGGAGGAATGGGAGAAAGTCAGGTGGTCAGATGAGACCAAAGTAGAACTTTTTGGTCTAAGCTTTACTCGTTGTGTTTGGAGGAAAAAGAAGGATGAGTTGCATCCCATGAACACCATCCCTACTGTGAAGCATGGAGGTGGTAACATCATGCTTTGGGGGTGCTTTTCTGCGAAGGGGACAGGACGACTACACTGCATTAAGAAGAGGATGAATGAGGCCATTTATTGTGAGATTTTGAGCAACAACCTCCTTCCCTCAGTCAGAGCATTGAAGATGGGTCGTGGCTGGGTCTTCCAACATGACAACGACCCGAAGCACACAGCCAGGAGAACCAAGGAGTGGCTCCGTAAGAAGCATATCAAGGTTGTGGAGTGGCCTAGCCAGTCTCCAGACCTAAATCCAATAGAACATCTTTGGAGGGAGCTGAAACTCTGTGTTGCTCAGCGACAGCCCCGAAACCTGACAGATCTAGAAGAGATCTGTGTGGAGGAGGGGGCCAAAATCCCTGTTGCAGTGCAAACCTGGTCAAGAACTACAGGAAAAGTCTGACCTCTGTGATTGCAAACAAGGGCTTCTGTACCAAATATTAACACGGATCTTCTCAGGTGTTCAAATACTTCTGTTCAGCAGTGCAAGACAAATAAATTCTTTACAAATCATACAGTGGGATTTCCTGAATTTTCTTTTTTTTTTAATTCTGTCTCTCAGAGTGGGAATGCACCTACAATGTGAATGTCAGACCCCTCCATGATTTCTAAGTGGGAGAACTTGCAAAATCGCAGGGTGTTCAAATACTTCTGTTCCTCACTGTATACTTCAAATATATTTTTCTTCCATGTGGGAAGTTACAATGGAGTTACTACAGTAATTTTTTGTGTTGACCGGAGTTTAACTTTAAATATTTTTGTTTATATAACTAGATTATTTTGTGTATGCATGATGTAGACAATGATATGAAATCTAGATCGATCAGCTTTAAACCGAACATGCCCAATGTAATCCTATTACAGTACATACACAATATAATCCAATTATTTTTTAATAACTGGTTTATATTGAGAATGCATAATATAGATCTATAATCTACTGTATATCCCCCAGCATTAACATCTTGCCATTAGGATTTTTGTATTTTCAATTCCAGTATAGCTCTGCATTCTCTCCTGGTTATACGGAGCCACATGAGCTTTGTCTGTCTTTTTTTTTTTTTTTTTTTTCTTTTTCATTCGGTTTTACAAAAATCAATCTGCTAGCAGTAGACAGACAGTATAAAAACAATGAGATCTGGCTGCTCTAGGTAGAGTATGGCTCAAATACTTGAATGCAACGTTTCGTTTTTTTAATTGGCATTATAGTTGTGTTTTAATGACTCGAACACCTCAATATGGCCTTTTTGTTCAATGTGGTAATATTTCTTTTTTATATGACTTGTTAACTGGAGGGTTTATTCAAACTTGTCTTTTTTTTTTGTTTCTTGCAGTAAAACACATTTATTTTGGTTTTGTTGCTTGAAAATTCATTTCATCCCGGGTTCACATATATGCGGTGCAGTACATTGCATGTGATTCGCACAGGAACCTCACTGCATTCCTGTGCAAATCACATGCGATTTGTGTGCGGTGCGATCGGAGACGTACGTTTTGTATGTCTCTAATCGCACCGCACCCGCACCAAAAAGGTGCAGGACCCTTTTTTGGGTCCGCACTAGAATCGGATCACATGGGTATTCACACCTATGTGATCCGATTCTGTACATCGCACCGCGTTTTGCGGACCGATTTCAGGGTGTTGTTAACTTAACATACACACTCGCAGCGGTTTGCATGAATGGCGTGCGATTCTGATGCGGTGTGGAATTCGCACAGAAAAAGCTGCGAATTCCGCATCGCATCAGTGTGAACTAGGACTTAAATAGAAATTATATTCATTCCTGTGTTGCCAGTTCACATATGTATTTTATTTATTTATTTCAGATACTTATATAGCACCATCAATTTACGCAGCGCTTTACATATATATTGTACATTCACATCAGTCCCTAACCCTGAAGGGGCGTACAATCTAAGGTCCCTAACTTACATTCATACATACACATACTAGGGCCAATTTACACAGGAGTGCATTCAACTACCAGCATGTCTTTGGAGTGTGGGAGGAAACCGGAGTACCCGGAGGAAACCCATGCATATATGTCCTGTAGTTTAGTGTGTTTAAAATAAATGACATGCTGGATTTTTGTGTCTTTATGCACTTTAATAAGGTACATTGACATGAATGTTAAATGCAAGAAAAATGCATGTATCTTGTAGATTTTTTTGTGTATTTTTAATACATTTACACAATGAAAAAAGCCTGTTTCCCATGTTGAAATGTGTTTTTTTTATATATTACAAAATATATTAAAAGTATTTAAAAAAAAAAAAAATATATATATATATATATATATATATATATATATATATATATATATATATATATATATATATATATATATATATATAATTTTTTTTTTTTTTTTAAATATTCTTCAGATTTGTTTTTAACATATAAAAAAGTAATTTTAACATTTTTACATAATTCCAAAAATGTAGATTAAATGTATTTTTAAAGACATACAGTATATTTGAAAATTAGTAATACTATAGTATTCGTATTTCAAATATATGTCAATATATTTGGAAAGAATAATTTTAAAATATAATTAACATTTATTTTTCTTCCATGTGGGAAGTCAAATCTATTACACACAATGCAATCCTAAAATTGTTCAATTTAAAAAAAATATTTAAAAATAAAAACCTCTATGAGCACCTTAAAGTGATAATAAACACACACTGTTTATTTACATTGTCCCTTCTCTTTCTGTATGTGGATGATGACATTGTAATTATTTTAATAAAAAGAAACTTCTAAGTACCTTTTTCCTAATCGATATACAGCTGTCACATGACCCAACTCTTTCCCAGTCTGTCTGCAGGAAAACAGTGGCAGGAGGAGCTTCTAGTCCTCTGCACCTGGACACGTTAAAAAAAAAAAAAAAAAAAAAAAAAAAAAAAAAGCCTTTGGGATACAGAGTAAAAATAAATAATATCAATAGACTGGTTTAGATCATCATATAAATATATATTTGAAATTAAATCTTTATTATTTTGGGGCAATAACATGGTGGATTTCTCCCAGTCACAGGCCCTGTCACGCCTCTTCAGCCTGTGTTTTAAAATAATAGGGAGGTGAAGCCTCCATCAATCAAGATGTTATATCCCACCCACATTATGTTCAGCTGGTTAGTGGGCATGCAGGAGGAGGGAAAGAGTGGACTGCCATTTAGCACTGTGTAAACGCCCATGTGTGTGACTCTAAAATCACATGCGCTGCTCAGATGTGATAGGGAGGAAATGCTCAGCATAGAAACTCATGCTTTTAGGCGATCTCTCTGAAAAACTATCTCTTCCGGGAAGCCTATCCTGCCGTCAGCTAACAATGGAATCTTCTTCTCCTTCTACCAGTCCATCCCCCACAGTTATTACCTTTTGTACCACTAGCCCCTTCCTCTTAGATTGTAAGCTCCAAGGATCAGGGCCCTCCCAACCCTCTTGTATTGAACTGTATTGTTGCTGTATTGTCTTCCTTTATATTGTAAAGCGCTGAGAAAACTGTTGGTGCTATATAAATCCTGTACAATAATAATAATAATACAATAATTTGTGGGGGAAAAAAAGGAAGTAAATCTCATTTGGGTGTAGCTATATAAATCCTTTATAATAATAAAATAATTTATGGGGGGGGGGGGTTGGGGGAGGACGTAAATCTCATTGGGGTGCAGCTATATGAATCCTGTATAATAATAATAAAATAATTTGGGGGGGGGCACAAATCTCATTTGGGTGCAGCTATATAAATCCTGTATAATAATAATAATAAAATTTGTGGGGGGAAAAGGATGTAAATCTCATTTAGGTGCAGCTATATAAATCCTGTATAATAATAATAAAATAATTTGTGGGGGGGAAAAAAGAAAGTAAATCTCATTTGGGTGCAGCTATATAAATTCTTTATTACAATAAAATAATTTATGGGGGGGGGACGTAAATCTCATTTGGGTGCAGCTATATAAATCCTGTATAATAATAATAATAATAAAATTTGTAGGGGAAAGGGACGTAAATCTCATTTGGGTGCAGCTATATAAATCCTGTATAATAACAGTAAAATAATTTGGGGGGGGGGGGGGTACAAATATCATTTGAGTGCAGCTGTATAAATCCTGTATTATAATAATAATAATAATAATAAAGTTTGTGGGGGGGAAAAGGACGTAAATCTCATTTGGGTGCAGCTATATAAATTCTTTATTACAATAAAATAATTTATGGGGGGGGGGGGCACAAATCTCATTTGGGTGCAGCTATATAAATCCTGTATAATAATAATAAAATTTGTAGGGGAAAGGGACGTAAATCTCATTTGGGTACAGCTATATAAATCCTGTATAATAACAGTAAAATAATTTGAGGGGGGGGGACATAAATCTCATTTGGGTGCAACTATATAAATCCTGTATAATAACAGTAAAATAATTTGGGGGGGGGGGACAAATCTCGTTTGGGTGCAGCTATATAAATCCTGTATAATAATAATAATAATAATAATAATAAAATTTGTGGGGGAAAAAAGGTCGTAAATCTCATTTGGGTGCAGCTATATAAATCCTGAATAATAATGCTTTGCTGGGTTTTTTCCGCCTTCTTCTGGATCAACTGTGCACATAGGATTACAACTTTTTTTTTTTTTTTAATGGTTGAACTGGATGGACTTTTATCTTTTTGTTTTTCAGCCAGACTAACTATGTAACTGAAAACTGAGCATGTGCAGTAGCTGCCAACACTGCTCTGCAAAATCCCCAACAGCATTGGGGACATGGACAGGAGGAGGGGGGGAGACAAAGAACAGCAGGATCAACCAGTTTTTTTGCAGAATACAAAAAAATACCATAGTGACCAAGTATATAATACCCCATATATTGATTTGGGGTTTTTTTTTTTTTACGACGTAAGTTTTTAGTGTCACTTTTAAGTTTTGTTTTATGTATACTGACTTGGTTATTTTATTTCCATTATTTATAGAGGTTCCACCAGATCGAATCAGCCCAGCTGAAGATGAATGTCTGCAACTGACAAGGAAACTCATGTTCTGTGGACTATTTTTCTTTTTTTCTTTTTTTTTTTTAATAATGCTACTGAAATAAACCGTTACCAAAGAGAAGACCACTGAACCAGGATGGAGACTTTATTAATGTTTACGCTCTGCTAGAAGAAGCGGCTTTATCCGATCCCCAGGATACAACCTCAGTAACTGAATTTGTAACTTAATATGAGCCATCACGCTCATTATCCGTCGCACAGGCACACCAAGATTCCAATGCCGTCGAAAGGCTTACATTAATGTAAATCTCTCCCCGACTTGCAGCTCGCTGCTGTATGTGCGAAAATTAATTTCAGGGATCAGAAAAATTCCTCCAGAAGGCCGAGAATACCCCGTGAAGACGAAAAATTTTTCCAGGTGGGATCTGAAGTCTAAAGCAGCCGGTTACTGGGGCCGAAGCTTGACTTTGGTTTTAGTTCAAGCTGCGTTACGTATTTCAGAAGTAATTGCCTCAATCCTGTAACATCCAGCCGGTCTCTAAATTCCAAAGGAAATTCCTCTAAACCTGTGATGGACGTGACTTCAGAGATTATTCTGCACATCCAAAAAAGCCTTCAGATTCCCTGCCTGAAGGCCTTAATGTGGACATCCAGAGCAATGTATTTCAGGACACGTCAAGCTGACAAGGTTTAACGCAGCTGTCAATATAAAGCCTGGGATTTGCAGCATTCTAAATGACTTTTAATGACACGGGGAGAAAGGGGTGTACTGTGAATTTTTTTTTTAGTGCTGAACAAGGCCAGAACCGACAAGATGGCTGTTGTGTGTATTTGGATATTTTTTTATATTTAAAATGAACAGCCATACCTACAGCCAAGAATAGTATAAAAGAGAAATATATTGTATAAAGGTGCAATTTGTATTTTTTTTGTGTGTTTTTTTGTTTTTAGTAATAAAAAAATGTTTTTTGACTATATTCTGTAGACACTTTCTTTCTCTGTTCAGGGAAACCATATGAACATTATTTAACTAACTTGAACATCATTTAACTACCTCCCGACCGGCCGTTGCATATAAACGGCCGGACGGTGGCAGTGCAGGGTCGGGTGGCCGTTTATAAACGGCCTCCCCACACCCTGCTTGTGCGCGCTCCCTGGTCCGCGATCCGGTGCCTGCTGTGTCCTCCGGACACAGTGAAACACCGATCGTCGGACGGGACCTCTGTACCAGGTCCCGATCATGTGATCACTGATTGGCCAATCAGTGATCACATGCAAAGTAGTAAGCAAGATGTCACTTGTGACATCATTGCTTACTACGTGTGAAATCTGTGAATGATCACAGAGGTCACATGGTACAAGGCTATTCACAACAGCCTTGTACCATGTGACAAGCTGTGACCAATCACAGCTCACTCAGTACTTCTCAATGAGTGCTAGAATGCACACAGAGAGAAAGAGAATTGATTGCTTTTACATCCTATATGAGTGTAAAAGCAATCAGTGTAAAATAAAAAATAAAAAAATCTTCATCACCCCCCACAAGTAGTACAGTGTCACCATGGTGACACTGTACTGTTAGGGTGACAGTGTGTAAAAAAAAAAAATAAAAAATAAAAAATAAGAATATAAAAAAATAAAATAAAAATGTAAAAAAAAATAGATTTTTTTTACTAAAAAGATAACGGAATAAATGTTGGCAAAGATTTATGATGAAACATTATTTATTTGCAAAATTTTATTAAAAAAAACACTTTTTTTCAAAATTTTTGGACATTTTCATTTACATAGAAAAAAAATAAAAATCCCAGTGGTGAATAAATACCACCAAAATAAAGCTTTATCTGTCTCAAAAAAATGGTAAAAAATTCATTTGGGTACAGTGTTGCATGACCGCGCAATTGTCATTCAAAGCGTGATAGCGCTGAAAGCTGAAAATTGCCCTGGTCAGGAAGGGGGTGAAAGTGTCCGGTCTGGAAGTGGTTAACTAACTTGAACATCATTTAACCATTTCAATACCGTGCAATTTTACACCTTCCTGCCCAGGCCAGTTTTCAGGTTTCAGCGCGCTCACACTTTGAATGACAATTGCGCGGTCATACAACATTGTACCCAAACTAAAATGTTATCATTTTCTTCACACAACTAGAGCTTTCTTTTGGTGGTATTTAATCACTGCTGGGGTTTTTATTTTTTGCTAAATTAACTAAAAAAGACTGAAAATTTTGAAAAAAAAACACGTTTTTCTTTGTTTCTGTTATAAAAGTTTGTAAATAAATAATTGTTCTTCATACATTTAGGCCGAGATGTATTCTGCTACATGTCTTTGGTGAAAATAACCCAAATTAGGATGTATTTGTTAGTTTGTAGGAAAGTTATAGAGTTCACAAACTATGGTATAGATCTGAATATTGATCAATCCTGAAGTACTGACGGCCAATATAATATCTTGAGGTCCAAGAATGTCAGAACAGTACAGATATCCCCCAAATGAGCCCTTTTTGCAGAGTAGACAGTCCGACGTATTTCATAAGAGGCATGGCGCGTTTTTTGAAGTTGTATTTTTTTTTGTCATTTTTCGGAAAATTAAAAAATTAAAAAAATTATTTTCACTATTTTTTTTTTACATACTGTCACCAGTGCAGTACAGCGTCATCATATAACTGGCATGGCGGTGATCAGGGACACGGACTGGTGACAGTATGAAAAAAAATATATATATATTTTTAATTTGTTTTACATTTTTTTTAAAAAAAAATTTCAGATTTTTTTTTCATATTTTACTATGACCAAAGTACTACAATGTTACCATAGTAACATTGTACTACTTTGGGGAGGTGATCAGTATTTTTTATTTTTTTTTACACAATTTGCTTATAGCAAAGAATTACTTTGCTATAAGCAAGCATTTACCAGAATGAAATCGATTCATTCAGGGTTTTTTTTATTTTTTTTGTGCCTAGCTGTGATTTGGCCACAGCTAATCACATGACATGTGCATGTGACCTGCTGTGACCATTCACAGCTAGGCACTAGTATACAATGGATGGCATGAATGAAGCCATCCATTGTATACAACTGTCATGTGACCTGCTGTGATTGGTCACAGAAGGTCACATGGTACCGGCAACGGGGGCCGGTACTCGGGTCTGTCATCGGCCGTGTCCGAGGTACATGGCCGGTAACAGATCATGCCGCTGCGCGGCTCTGCAACCGTGCGAACTGCGCATGTGCGGGAGCACACCAAATGGCGTGCACCCGGAAAGGTGGAGCATTTTTGGCGCCGCCAAACGGCTATAGGCCGGGCAGCTAATGGTTAACTACTTTGGGTCCAATTCTGGCATTCCTTTCCTACGTGTATTATTTATTTTTTATTATTATTATTATTATTATTATACAGGATTTATATGGCGTCAACAGTTTGCTCAGCGCTTTACAATATAACGGGAGACAATACAGCAACAATACAGTTCAATACAAGAGGGAAAGGTACTTATGTATCGCTGTCAATTTACGCAGCGTTTTACATATACAGTGAAGGAAATAAGTATTTGATCCCCTGCTGATTTTGAATGTTTGCCCACTCACAAAGAAATGATTGGTCTAAAAATCGAATGTTACGTGTATTGTAACACTGAGAGACAGAATAGCAATTCAGAAGAAATGCATGTCTAACAAGTGATGCAATGATTTGCATGTTCATGAGGGAAATAAGTATCTGATCCCCTTCACAAAACATGACTTAGTACTTGGTGGCAAATCCCTTGTTGGCAATCACAGAAGTCAGACTTTTCCTGGAGTTGGCCTCCAGGTTTGCACACATCTCAGGAGGGATTTTGGCCCACTCCTCTTGGCAGGTCCTCTCCAAGTCATTAAGGTTCGGTTACTAACGTTTGGCAACTCGAACTTTCAGCTCCTCCACAGATTTTCAATCGGATTAAGGTCTGGAGACTGGCTAGGCCACTCTAGGACCTTAATGTACTTCTTCTTGAGCCACTCCTTTGTTGCCTTGGCTGTGCGTTTTGGGTCATTGTCATGCTGGAACACCTATCCATGACCCATTTTCAATGCCCTGGCTGAGAGAAGAAGGTTCTCACCCAAGATTTGATGGTACATTGCACCGTCCATCGTCCCTTTGATGCGGTGCAGTTGTCCTGTCCCCTTAGCAGAAACACATCCTCCAAAGCAGAATGTTTCCACCACCATGTTTCACAGTTGGGATGGTGTTCTTGGGGTTATAGGCAGCATTCCTCCTTCTCCAAGCACGGCGAGTTGAGTTGATGCCAAAGAACTCGATTTTGGTGTCATCTGACCAGAACACTTTCCACCAGTCCTCCTCTGCAGCATTCAGATGTTCAGTGGCAAACTTCAGACGGGCCTGGACATGTGCTTTCTTGAGCAGAGGGACCTTGTGGGCACTGCAGGATTTCAATCCTTGTCGGCGTAGTGTGTTACCAATTGTTTTCTTAGTGACTGTGGTCCCAGCTGCCTGGAGATCATTGACAAGATCCTCCCGTGTAGTTCTGGAATGATTCCTCACTGTTCTCATGATCATTGACACTCCACAAGGTGAGATCTTGCATGGTGCACCAGACCTAGGAAGACTGACAGTTGTTTTGTGTTTCTTCCATTTGCGAATGATTGCACCAACTGTTGTCACCTTCTCACCAAGCTGCTTGGCGATAGTTTGGTAGCCCAGTCCAGCCTTGTGCAGGTCTACAATCTTGTCCCTGACATCCTTGGACAGCTCTTTGGTCTTTGACATGGTGGAGGGTGCAAAATCTGGTGCAGCTCTGCATAGAAACCAGTCAGCTTCCAGGTTTTATTGCCAAAGCTTCATTGAACAAGCTGAAGTTAGAAGCTGATTGGTTGCCATGCACAGCTTCACCAGATTCTGAGTGCTTCAGTTTTAGTAAATCGCCCCCCTATGTGTAGCACTTTGATGATGTGAAATTATTTTGTGGCAATTTCTTGATTTAAAAAAAAAACAAAAACATCTGGTCCACAGAAATAGGCTTTCTACCCTTGACTATTGAGGAATTATATTGTGAATTCAATTTTTTTTTTTTTTTTTTATGGAGTTCAGCTTTGAAAAGATATCGGTTCCCATATTTTCATTGCTCACGTTCTATTTAACTAAAGACATAGAAAGCTATTTTGTGAACCAAATGAGTGGCAGAACTGTAGGAAGTGATCAGGGGCAAGTGCATTCGTGCCCACAAGTGTTTGGGAGACCTGAACTTCCACCCCTTTAAGCAGGCCATACATGGATCGAATTCTGAACAAATTTTCTTTAGAAAATCTGAAAATTTGTGCGTTTTGTAATTCGATGGTGCCACCATTGATTTCAAAATTCAACCACCCAAGCCTTCAATTTCACTTCATGTTGCTACAGAAAAGAATTTTCATGGCCAAGAATTTTCTTTTCTTTGCAGGTCGAAATTAGTTCGTTTTTCAAAAAATTTTCCAACAAGCCCGATCACTCAAATTTGATGGTCGCACGAAAATCGGCTGTTTCTGTGACCCACTGATGCAAAATTCGAACGAAAATTCTTCGAAAAGATTTTTGAAAGAAAATCCTTTTGGAATTCGACCCGGGTGGGGCCGGCTTTAGTCTGGAGAAAAAGCTGCATTGTCCTACATGTATCTGGTGATATCTGCTTGTACAAACAGCTTAAGCCAAAAAAAGATTATGCAATTTTTTTTTTTTTCCCCCTGCAACCACACATTGCAGGAAAGCCAATTGCTTGATTCCCCCATCAATTCAGTGTTGATGGGGGAATCCCTCCCACAGAGCCATTGTGCTCTCCCGGCGAGGGGTGGAGCCATTCCTGTCGGGAGAACACAGTGATTATTGCTAGCGGCTATAGCCGTTGGAAATAATCGCATGAGAAATCCTACAGGCTGGTTGTACCCAAGACGTGCAACAATCAAATTGGGCAAAATCAGCCTGCCCATAGATGGTTCGAATCTCGGACGTTTCCTGCTGAACAGGGGGAGATTCAAACCATCTATGGCCAGCTTTACTTACTGACTAATTGTTTAATGAGTGAGGAATCTAAGCTATTCATTCCCTTGATGTGTGTTCGCTTAGGCCAGGGGTGTCAAACTCCATTTAATCATGGGCCATATCGGCATTATGGTTGCCCTCAAAGGGTTGGTTGTATCTGTAAGACTAGATGTCCAGAGCACCCCATCCTCCATTACATCAGATGTCAAGAATCCCACACCCTGCCTAATTTCGCCATGCACCCCTTTTGTGGACAGAGCTGGTAAGCCGTGCAGGGTCTGGAGGAGGACCAGAGGAGGAGTGGAGTCAGTTATCAGAGTCTGCTGAATTGAGAGACCAGGGAAGCAGAGATGAGGGGGTGCTGCAGCTGCACTGAGGGGTGCTGCAGCTGCACTGAGAGGTGCAGGATTTGGCAGAGGAGTTCTATTCTGGTGTCTCTGCTGTGGAAGGAGAGACAAGGGGGTACCTGCAGGAGAGGTGCAAGGGCCACATGAAATGGCCTGGAGGGCCGGATTCAGCCCTCGGACCTTGTGTTTGACACCTGTGGCTTAGGCTATGTTCTATGTAGAGATCTTTAGGAATTAAATTTACTCAAAAGTAACACTACTGTGAAAAAACTGGAATTGTAAATCTCCTGGCTGTCAGATTGGATCATTATTTCAGGGTTCTTCTATGCCACAGTACTAGCATGTAGCACGAGTCAAGGAACGCCTGTTTCTTCTGATGGCTGCTTTTGGTTTGTGACATTATCCCTTTAATGAAGAAGCATTATTTTGATTGGCTCAACACTAGACATGTGCACGCCGGACATTTTCGTTTTGTTTCGGAATAATTTGTTTATTGAAGAGTTTTGTTTCATCATATTAGTTATGTTGCACTGATTCACTTTTGTAATTAGTTTTGTATCCTTTAGGATTCGTTTTGTATATTCATTGGTTCAGGCGCATTCAAAATATTTTGCCTTTTTTTTTTTTCAGAAGATTGCTATTAATTTCGGGTGGATTCCATATTCAGAAATGAAAACTATTTGGTAGGATTCAGTATTTTCAGATGCAATGGAATAAATAATGCAAAATTTTGCGGCCCCAAATTTTTCAAACTTGACCTCTTGGCACCGGCCGCACGCAAATGTGTCTGGGCCTTGACACCGAGCGGCTGCACATTTGCGCGCAATTAAGAAAAACGTGCTGGGAGTGCGTGCCCTGCACGCTCCCAGTACACATGTCCGGTACTCTCGGAAAGGTCCCGATCTCCTCTTTTGATCGAGACCTTTCCCAATCACGTGACCAACGTGACAGCGAATCACGGCGGTCACATGACCCTAAAACCCCGCCCCGCTTCCCGGCTTCTGAAACCCTTAAAGGAGGGCCGGGGGGTGCCAGCGCCAAGGGGTTAAGGCTCCTTTCACACGGGAGCGTTCCATCTGCTTTTCATCCATTTTACTTGAATCTGAATTATCAAATTAATTTGAAAATTTAATTAATTTGCCCGAACTAATATCTCATCATGTAATGTCATCTGAATGAAACAAACATATTTTTTGAAATTTCGTTAGAACTTTTTTTTCTGATTCGTTGACATTCATTACTATGTCGTATAAACCCAAATCTCTGAAAATGAGATTTTCAGACAAAAATTGATTTGTTACAAAATGAAACACACATGTCTACTCAATACTATATTTAACTTTTTCAACCCTGCTATAGAATCTGAATCTTGAGAGTCACTGAGGAGGTTTGTAGTGGGAGAGATTTACCAAAACCGGAGGGTGCAGCTCTGGTATAGCTCAAAATCTGGTGCAGCTCTGCATAGAAACCAATCCGCTTCCAGGTTTTATTGTCAAAGTGTAATTGAACAAGCTGAAGTTAGAAGCTGATTGGCCACCATGCACAGCTGCACCAGATTTTGCACTCTCCAGTTTTGGTAAATCTCCACCATAAACTCCATCAGTGGCTCAAATTCTATAGCAGGGTTGAAAAGATAAATCTAGTGTTGAGTAGACATATGTTTAATTTTGTAACAAAACTATTTTTGTCTGAAAATTCTATTTTTGGAGATTCGGACGTATACTAAAGCTGGAGAACTATGTCCATTCGGAGATTTGGATGTGCAGGTGAAACTCGAAAAATTAGAATATCGTGCAAAAGTTAATTTATTTCAGTAATGCAACTTAAAAGGTGAAACTAATATATGAGATAGACTCATTACATGCAAAGCAAGATAGTTCAAGCCGTGATTTATCATCATTGTGAGGATTATGGCTTACAGCTCATGAAAACCCCAAATCCACAATGTCAGAAAATGAGAATATTCCATGCAATCAATAAAGGATAAAAAAGGATTGTACATAGAACAATATCGGACCTCTGAAAAGTAGAAGCATGCATATGTACTCAGTACTTGGTTTGGGCCCCTTTTGCAGCAATTACTGCCTCAATGCGGCGTGGCATGGAAGCTATCAGCCTGTGGCACTGCTGTGGTGTTATGGAAGACCAGGATGCTTCAATAGTGGCCTTCAGCTCTTCTGCATTGTTCCGTCTCATGTCTCTCATCTTTCTCTTGGCAATGCCCCATAGATTTGCTATGAGGTTCAGGTCAAGCGAGTTTGCTGGCCAATCAAGCACAGTAATCCCACGGTCATTGAACCAGGTTTTGGTGCTTTTGGCAGTGTGGGTAGGTGCCAAGTCCTGCTGGAAAATGAAGTAAGCATCCCCATAAAGCTCGTCTGCAGAAGGAAGCATGAAGTTCTCCAAAATCTCCTGGTAGACGGCTGTGTTGACCCTGGACTTCATGAAGCACAGTGGACCAACACCAGCAGATGACATGGCTCCCCAAATCAACACAGACTGTGGAAACTTCACACTGGACTTCAAGCATCTTGCAGTGTGTGCCTCTCTCTATTCTTCCTCCATACTCTGGGTCCTTGGTTTCCAAATGAGATGCAAAAGTTGCTCTCATCAGAAAAGAGGACTTTGGACCACTGAGCAACAGACCAGGTCTGTTTTTCTTTAGTCCAGGTAAGATGCTTCTGACGTTGTTTGTTGTTCAGGAGCGGCTTGACAAGAGGAATACGACATTTGAGGCCCATGTCCAGGATCCGTCTGTGTGCGGTGGCTCTTGATGCACTGACTCCAGCCTCAGTCCACTCCTTGTGAAAGTCCCCAACACTTTTGAATGGATGTTTCCTGACAATCCTCTTCAGGCTGCGGTCATCCCTGCTGCTTGTGCACCTTTTTCTTCCACACTTTTCCCTCCCACATAACTTTCTATTAATGTGCTTTGATACAGCACTTTGGGAACATCCAACTTCTTTTGCAATTACCTTTTGAGGCTTTCCCTCCTTATGGAGGGTGTCAATGATGGTTTTCTGCACAACTGTCAGGTCAGCAGTCTTTCCCATGATTGTGATTCCTACTGAACCAGACAGAGAGACCATTTAAAGGCTCAGGAACCCTTTGCAGGTGTTATGGCTTAATTATCTGATTAGAGTGGGACACTTTGAGCCGAGAATTTTGCACCTTTTCACAATATTCTCATTTACTGAGATTGTGGATTTGGGGTTTGCATGATCTGTAAGCCATAATCATCACAATTATGACAAATCACGGCTTGAACTATCTTGCTCTGCATGTAATGAGTCTATCTCATATAGTAGTTTCACCTTTTCAGTTGCATAAATTGAAATAAATTAACTTTTGCACGATATTCTAATTTTTTTGAGTTTCACCTGTATACTAAAGCTGGAGAACTATGTCCATTCGGAGATTCGGATGTATACTAAAGCTGGAGAACTATGTCCATTCGGAGATTCGGATGTATACTAAAGCTGGAGAACTATGTCCATTCGGAGATTCGGATGTATGCTAAAGCTGGAGAACTATGTCCATGCGGAGATTCGGATGTATGCTAAAGCTGGAGAACTATGTCCATTCGGAGATTCGGATGTATGCTAAAGCTGGAGAACTATGTCCATGCGGAGATTCGGATGTATGCTAAAGCTGGAGAACTATGTCCATTCGGAGATTCGGATGTATGCTAAAGCTGGAGAACTATGTCCATGCGGAGATTTGGATGTATACTAAAACTGGAGAACTATGTCCATTCGGAGATTCGGATGTATGCTAAAGCTGGAGAACTATGTCCATGCGGAGATTCGGATGTATACTAAAGCTGGAGAACCATGTCCATTCGGAGATTCGAATGTATGCTAAAGCTGGAGAACCATGTCCATTCGGAGATTCGGATGTATACTAAAGCTGGAGAACTATGTCCATTCGGAGATTCGGATGTATACTAAAACTGGAGAACCATGTCCATTCGGAGATTCGAATGTATGCTAAAGCTGGGGAACCATATCCATTCGGAGATTCGAATGTATGCTAAAGCTGGAGAACCATGTCCATTCGGAGATTCGGATGTATACTAAAGCTGGAGAACTATGTCCATTCGGAGATTCGGATGTATACTAAAACTGGAGAACCATGTCCATTCGGAGATTCGGATGTATACTAAAGCTGGAGAACTGTCCATTCGGAGATTCGGATGTATACTAAAGCTGGGGAACTATGTCCATGCGGAGATTCGGATGTATGCTAAAGCTGGGGAACTATGTCCATGCGGAGATTCGGATGTATGCTAAAGCTGGAGAACTATGTCCATTCGGAGATTCGGATGTATACTAAAGCTGGAGAACTATGTCCATTCGGAGATTCGGATGTATACCAAAGCTGGAGAACTATGTCCATTCAGAGATCGGAATGTATACCAAAGCTGGAGAACTGTGTCCATTCAGAGATTCGGATGTATACTAAAGCTGGAGAACTGTGTCCATTCGGAGATTCGGATGTATACTAAAGCTGGAGAACTATGTCCATTCGGAGATTCGGATGTATACTAAAGCTGGAGAACTATGTCCATTCGGAGATTCGGATGTATACTAAAGCTGGAGAACTATGTCCATTCGGAGATTCGGATGTATACTAAAGCTGGAGAACTATGTCCATTCGGAGATTCGGATGTATACTAAAGCTGGAGAACTATGTCCATTTGGAGATTCGGATGTATACGAATCTCCGAATGGACATAGTTCTCCAGTTTTAGTAAATCCCCCCCAATGAGCCCCATGACCATTAGGAACAGAGGTGGAATCACAGAAAATAAATTGCTGAAGGAGGTTTAGCCCATCGCATCCAAACAGTATGGTTTTGAAAGCATCATTTTACACTGTTTTCACCATCCCTCGAAAATCTGATTTTATCGGGTAGAAGGCTACTTTTTTGGTTCATCAATTTAACCCACAACATGGCTGTCTCCATGACTTGTTTCTATGTAGTTATGACCCCTTCCCTTCCCCCCGTGGTGGAATTTAGATTAAAAAGCATCAAACCACTGCAGGTTGCCTATGGATAATGTTTACATCTTTTCCTTATTAAATAGTCATTATTGTGCCAATGTGTGGGAGTAGGGAGATGGAGAGGCAATATGTTTCATAGTTTTTTTTCTGTGTATTGGAAACACATTTCATTTCATTGAAGCCTTGATTAAATTTGTATTTTTAAATAAAGATTATTTGCTAAGAATTGTTCATAATGTCGAGTGGTTTTTAAAGACTACCACCAGACACCAAGCGCAATCCAGAAAACGTTGCAACTCAATGTAGCTAAATCTTCCTTTGTAATTTATTGCGACCAGACTTGGTGGGATTTTTAACATGTTTCTGGGCAGTACGAGAGGCTTGTTTAATATGATTTTGTGTTCCCTTTCCGATATCTATTTTGGGGCAGTATTTGTATCTTCACAGGATCAAATTCAAGGTCATTCGGGCTTTCACTACTCAAATAGGACAGTCTGAAGATGAGAAGAAGAAGAAGAAGAGGAGGAGCAGAAGAGGAGGAGCAGAGAAGATGAGAAGTGTCCGTTTTTCATGTGTCTGTTTACAGATGAAAACCGGACCCCTATGTATTTCTATGGACTAGCAAATGTAAACTGACGATCATCTGTTTACATCCATTAATGGCGGTATTTGTATTTTCAGAGGATCAAATTCAAGGTCATTCGGGCATCCACTACTCAAGTAGGACAGTCTGAAGATGAGAAGAAGAAGAAGAGGAGGAGCAGATGAGGAGGAGGAGGAGAAGAGAAGATGAGAAGTGTTTGTTTTTCATCTGTCTGTTTACAGATGAAAAACGGAGCCCTATGTATTTCTATGGACTAGCGAATGTAAACTGACGATCATCTGTTTATATTCATTAATGGCGGTATTTATATTTTCAGAGGATCAAATTCAAGGTCATTCAGGCATCCACTACTCAAATAGGACAGTCTGAAGATGAGAACAAAAGGAGGAGAGGAGATGAGAAGTATGTCCATTTTTCATCTGTCCGTTTACGGATGAAAAACGGACCCCCATGTATTTCTATGGACTAGCGGATGTAAACTGATGGTACTCTGTTTACATCCCTTAATGGCAGTATTTGTATTTTCAGAGGATCAAATTCAAGGTCATTCAGGCATCCACTACTCAAATAGGACAGTCTGAAGATGAGGAGGAGAGGAGATGAGAAGTATGTCCGTTTTTCATCTGTCCGTTTACGGATGAAAAACGGACCCCCATGTATTTCTATGGACTAGCGGATGTAAACTGATGGTACTCTGTTTACATCCCTTAATGGCAGTATTTGTATTTTCAGAGGATCAAATTCAAGGTCATTCAGGTATCCACTGCTCAAATAGGACAGTCTGAAGAGGAGGAGGAGAAGTGAAGATGAGAAGTATGTCTGTTTTTCATCTGTCCGTTTTACGGATAAAAAAATGGATCCCCATGTATTTCTATGGCCTAGCGAATGTAAACTGACGATCATCTGTTTACATTCATTAATGGCGGTATTTGTATTTTCAGAGGATCAAATTCAAGGTCATTCAGGCATCCACTACTCAAATAGGACAGTCTGAAGATGAGAACAAAAGGAGGAGGAGAAGAGAAGAGAAGATGAGAAGTATGTCCGTTTTTATCTGTCCGTTTACGGATGAAAAACTGACCCCCGTGTATTTCTGTGGACTAGCGGATGTAAACTGACGATCATCTGTTTACATTCATTAATGGCGGTATTTATATTTTCAGAGGAACAAATTCAAGGTCATTCAGGCCTCCACTACTCAAATAGGACAGTCTGAAGATGATGAGAAGAAGAGGAGGAGGAGGAGAAGATAAGATAAGTATATCCGTTTTTCATCTGTTTACAAATGAAAAAACGGACCTCCATGTATTTCTATGGACTAGCAAATGTAAACTGACGATCATCTGTTTACATCCATTAATGGCGGTATTTGTATTTTCAGAGAACAAATTCAAGGTCATTCAGGCCTCCACTACTCAAATAGGACTGTCTGAAGAGGAGGAGGAGGAGAAGAGAAGATGAGAAGTGTCTGTTTTTCATCTGTCTGTTTACAGATGAAAAACTGACCCATTTGTATTTCTATGGACTAGCGAATGTAAACTGACGATCATCTGTTTACATTCATTAATGGCGGTATTTATATTTTCAGAGGATCAAATTCAAGGTCATCAGAGGGTCAAATTCAGGCATCCACTACTCAAATAGGACAGTCTGAAGATGAGAACAAAAGGAGGAGAGGAGATGAGTAGTATGTCCGTTTTTCATCTGTCCGTTTACAGATGAAAAACGGACCCCCACGTTTTTCTATGGACTAGCAAACGTAAACTGACGATCATCTGTTTACATGCATTACTGGCAGTATTTGTATTTTCAGAAGATCAAATTCAAGGTCATTCAGGCATTCACTACTCAAATAGGACAGTCTGAAGATGAGAAGAAGAGGAGGAGGAGGAGAGGAGAAGAGAAGATAAGTATGTCCGTTTTTCATCTGTCATTTCTGTGACCCACTAACGGTGTGAAATTCAAACAAAAATTCTTAGAAAAGATTTTCGAAAGAAAATTATTTCGAAATTCGACCCGTATATGGCCAGCTTTAGGCATGGGGATCCCAGCTGTACCAGGTGAAAAAAATTAACTTTAAAGTGGTAAGGCCCCATTCACACGGGCGTTCCATATGTCCGTTTCTCATCTGTCCATTTACAGGTGAAAAATCGGATCCCCATGTATTTCTATGGACTATCGGATGTAGGGATGATCATCTGTTTACATCCGTTAATGTCCATATCCGTTAACATCCGTTTTTTGAACAGAAGGAAACCCTATTTTTCTTCTGGTAAAAAACGCGGAATGGACGAAAAACGGATGAACAATGAATGTAAACGGATAAAAAAACAGGTGAAAACTGATAAAAAAAACAGATGTAAATGGATGAAAAACGGATATAAACTGAAAAAAAGATGAAAAATGGATGTAAACGGATGAAAAACAGATGAAAACCCATGAAAAAACAGATGTAAATGGACGAAAAACAGATATAAACTGAAAAATGGATGTAAATGGATGAAAAATGGATGTAAACAGATGAAAAATGGATATAAACTGAAAAAAATAGATGAAGAATGGATGAAAAACCAATGTGAACTGATCTCTTTTTTGTTGGGAAAAAACGTGACTGAACTGATTGAAAAAAACTGAACACCCGTGTGAAAGAGGCCAAACGCACCTTGTCCCAGAGCGGCCAACCCTTCCAAGAGTTAGGCATGGGGATCCCCAGCTGTACCAGGTGAAAAAAATAACTTTAACGTCCAAGGCCCCTTTCACATGGGCGTTCCGTATGTCCGTTTTTCATCTGTCAATTTATGGATGAAAAACGGACATCCATGTATTTCTATGGACTAGCGAATATAAATGAATGATCATCTGTTTACATCCGTTAATAACAACATCTGTTAACATCTGTTTTTTTGAACAGAAGGAAACCCTATTTTTCTTCTGTTAAAAAAAAACGTAATGGACGAAAAACGGATGAAAACTGATGAAAACCAGATGTAAACTGATGCAAAACAGATGTAAATGGATGAAAACTGGCTGAAAACTGAAAAACAGATGTAAATGGATGAAAACTGATGAAAAACAGATGTAAACGGATGAAAAATGGATGAAAACTGAAAAACAGATGTAAACGGATGAAAAACGGGTATAAACTGAAAAAAACAGATGAAAAATGGATGTAAACGGATGAAAAATGGATGAACACTGATGAAAAAACAGATGTAAATGGATAAACTGAAAAAAAGGGATGAAAAATGGATGTAAATAGATGGAAAATGGATGAAAACTGAAAAACAGATGTAAACGGATGAAAAATAGATGAAAACTGAAAAACAGATGTAAACGGATGAAGGATATAAACTGAAAAAAACAGATGAAAAATGAATGAAAAACTGACGTGAACTAATCTCTTTTTTGTTGGGAAAAAACGTGACTGAACTGATGAAAAAAACTGAACACCCGTGTGAAAGAGGCCTAACGCACCTTGTCCCAGAGCGGCCAACACTTCCAAGAGTTAGGCATGGGGATCCCCAGCTGTACCAGGTGACAAAAATTCCAAGGCCCCTTTCACACGGGCGGAACGTTTGGTATGTCCGTTTCTCATCTGTCCATTTATGGATGAGAAACGGACACCCATGTATTTCTATGGACTAGTGGATGTAAACGGATGATCATCTGTTTACATTCATTAATGTCTGCATCTGTTAACATATGTTTTTTTTTTGAACAGAAGAAACCCTTATTTTTCTTCTGTTAAAAAAAAATGGAATGGATGAAAAACAGATGTAAACCGTTGAAAAATGGGTGTAAACTGATGAAAAATGGATGTAAACTGATGAAAACCAGATGTAAACTGATGCAAAACAGATGTAAACGGATGCAAAAATGGATGAAAACTGAAAAACAGATGTAAACGGATGAAAACTGATGAAAAACTGATGTAAACTGATGAAAAACGGATGTAAACGGATGAAAAAACATAAAAAACGGATGTAAACTGATGAAAAAACATAAAAAACGGATGTAAACTGATGAAAAACGGATGTAAACGGGTGAAAAAACATGAAAAATGGATGTAAACTGATGAAAACTGATGTGAACTGATCTGTTTTTTTCTTGGAAAAAATGTGACTCAACTGGTGAAAAAAACCGACCGCCCGTGTGAAAGGGGCCTTAGTGATTTCTTCATTTTGTTTCATTTTTGTCCCCCAGCACCCATTTCTGGAAGTTCTGCTAGATGTTGGTTTTTCTAGCTCCTCTTTATATAACAAAGCCATTGAAATTCAGACTATAAAACGTCGCAGGCAGAACCTCGCTTTGTAATGAAATGATTAATGCTCATTTAGGTAAGATTTAATGGAATGCATAATAAGGAATGCAGAATGAATGTGTAATTGCTGATTAGTTAATCAGTTCATCAACTGTCTTCGTTAGGTAAAGACCACCTCTGTTCAATGCGCTTATCTCACGTACACGCCGCAGAGAGACTGCACTTTATTTTCTGTGGGGGTTGGTGTACCTCGCTGTAGGTGGAGATGTTGCCTGCAGTAATTATTCTCAGTGGGGATAGGTGGGCTCCGACCCCCAGGCACTAGTGAGACAGAAACCTGGGAGAGGTTTCCTCCACAGAAAAGGGTTTTTTTGCTGCCATATTGAGGGTATCTATTTCTGCATTGGTGGTAGAGACATCCGCTGGAGGTCAAGGGGCTCTTGGTACCTTGAGTCGCATTGGGGACAAAACTAGCCACATTTGGTCCAATATCTGTTCTCTCTCCTCTCTCCCCCCCCCCCCCCCCCATCCGCCTTGACAGCCTCCACATAAAAGGAATGCCTGCTTTACCATATTATTATTATTATACAGTATTTATACAGCGCCGATAGTTCGCTCAGCGCTGTACATTACAAAGGGGGACAGAACATGTGACAGAACAATACCAATACAATGCAAAACATGAGGGGATCGAGGGCCCTGCTCTTTCGAGCTTACAATCTAGGAGGGAGGGGATGGTGACACAGGAGGAGATAGCTGTGGGGGATGGGGTGGTAGGAAGAGTGGAGGAGGTCGGCAAGTTAGCAGGGGGTGGGGTAGGCTTCCCTGAAGAAGTGGGTTTTCAGGGTGCGCCTAAAGGAGAGGAGAGTAGGTGATAATCTGATGGGTTGGGGCAGGGAGTTCCAGAGGATGGGTGACACCCTGGAGAAGTCCTGGAGGCGGGCATGGGAGGAGGAGACCAGGGAACTAGAGAGAAGGAGGTCTTGTGAGGAGCGGAGTGTGCTGGGCGGTACTTGGATATTAGGTCAGTGATGTAGTTCGGGACAGTATGGTGGACGGCTTTGTACGTCAGCGTTAGGATTTTGAATTTGATCCGTTGCGCAATCGGAAGTCAGTGGAGGGATTGGCAGAGGAGGGTGGCGGAAACGGAGCGGTTGGAAAGGTGAATGAGTCTGGCAGCCGTATTCAGGATCAACTGAAGCGGGGATAGCCAGCGGCGAGGCAGGCCAGTGAGGAGGGAGTTGCAGTAGTCGAGTCGTGATATGATGAGGGAGTAGATGAGCTGTTTAGTGGTTTCTGGGGTTAGGAACGTGCGGATTTTGGCGATGTTGCGGGGGTGGAGGCGGCACGAGTTTGTTAAAGATTGGACTTGGGGCTGGAAGGATAGGTTGGAGTCCAGAATTACACCAAGTACTCTGGCCTGCAGGGCGGGTTCGATGGTAGCGTTGTTGGATGTAACGGAGAAGTCAATGGGGGGTGGGGTTCGGGCTGGGGGGAAGACAAGAAACTCGGTTTTGGAGAGGTTCAATTTAAGGAAGTGGAGTGACATCCAGTCTGATATGTCGCTCAGTAGGTGTGTGATTCAGGATGAGACCGAGGGGGTGAGGTGGGGGGTTGAGAGATAGATTTGTGTGTCGTCGGCATAGAGGTGGTAGTTGAAGCCGTGAGAGTGTATGAGTTGGCCAAGGGAGGAGGTGTAGATGGAGAAGAGAAGGGGCCCGAGGACAGAGCCTTGAGGGACATGACTGCAACGTCCATGTCTCATCTGGCTTTTTTTGCACATATTGCCTTACATAGTTAGTCTGGCTGAAAAAAAGACAAAAGTCCATCCAGTTCAACCATTAAAATAAAATAAAAAAAATCTCCTACAAAAAAAAAAAGTGAGCAACGAAACGTGTTGAATAAATAGTGAATACAGGGTCCTGGGAGAGCGGATATAGTGAATGCAGGGTTCGGGGAGACTGGATATAGTGAATGCAGGGTCCGAGGAGACCGGATATAGTGAATGCAGGGTCCGGTAGAGCAGATATAGTGAATGCAGGGTCCGGAGAGACCGGATATAGTGAATGCAGGGTCCGGGGAGACCGGATATAGTGAATGCAGGATCCTGGGAGACCGGATATAGTGAATGCAGGGTCCAGGGAGACTGGATATAGTGAATGCAGGGTCTGGGGAGAGCGGATATAGTGAATGCAGGGTCCAGGGTTTAGTAACACGTTAATTTAAAATATGTATTCACCAGTAATGAGACGTTTGATGCATTGAGCATTCAGAAATGCCCTTTTGAACAGCATATTTGTATACAGTGGTTATTTGATCTATGGACATCCTGTCTTCTGACTATTTCCTCTGACCTCTTTCTTTATTGAGGCATTTTAGTTCTCTGAAATTGCTGCTTACTGGATGTTTGGCATTATTTACTTTCAAGACTGTTTTCTATAGACTTTAGTGTGTGATAATCTCAGGGGTCTGCACAGGGGCGGACTGACAACTCATGGGGCCCCCGGGCAATAGGGGATCATGGGGCCCCTGTGTCCTTGCCCAAACTCAAAAAAGCCTATGAAAAAGGTACCAGGGGCATCTCATGGGGCCCCCTACTGACCCCGGGCCCGAGTTTCCAAATGGTCAGTCTGCCCCTTGGTCTGCAGTTTCTTAAATACTGCTTCTTTTTGTTCAGACAATAACTCAAACTCTTGACTGCGTCTGCATGCTTTATGTAGTGTAAACCTCAGACATGAAAAATGAACAAAGCATATCCCTCTATAGCAGGCATCACTAATTGGCGGACCAGGGTCCGGATGTGGACTGAGTCACTGTCCCATCTGGACCCATGCAGTCCTGTCATTTAGGAGCCTTTTCTTCCCCCAGCTGTCTCGCGGTCATCCTCACATAGCTGACAGTGGGAGGCAGCACAGTTCTGGATGGAGGGTGGGAGCTGAACAAGGTTAACAAGCAGGTGATTGGTTTCTAGGATGAAGGGCAGTCCTAGCAATCAATCGCTGTCTGTCAATTACTGTCTGTGTAAGGTAGGACAGTGGGGGGCGGGGCGAAGTTAAAGGGGCTAAGGACATTAGCGTCAAGGGGGCCGAGGACTGAATGTGGGGGGGGGGGCTGAGGACAGTAATGTGGGGGGCTAAGGACTGTGGCGTGTGGGGCCTGAGGACATTAAAGTGGGAGGAGCTGAGAACTGTTATGTGGGGGCTGAGGACAGTCACGTGGGGGGGCTGAGGACAGTAACATTGGGGGGGGGGGGGTCTGGGGACAGTAATGAGGGAAGATGCTGTAAAAAAAGGGCAGAGTACACTTCAGTGAAGGGGGCAAAGGACAGTACTGTTGGGGGGGGGTGATGTAAAGGGGGAGCTGAGGACACTCATCAAGAGGGACCTTGCTGTGAACGAGGAGGGGACTGTGATGTGCATTGAGGACACTAATGTGAGAACAGGTTCAGATCTGTACATGTACATCTGATGCACACGTCGTGAGTAGGTCAGCACTACCTGCTAGAATCCTGAAGAAGTCCCCGACCCTTTTTTTTCAAAATCGCACCGCAGCAACACGTGATTTGGTGCAAAAGAAAATACACCACGGGGGGCCTACATGAGATTCGGACCTCTGATGCATGGAAATTTTACTGCCAGGACCTTGATGAATTTTAATTCAATACCCCTGCTCTATAGTGTTTACTTGTCTCAGTCCAGAGCACTAAGTGTTATTTCTGTCTGCTGCTTCCTTCCTCTATCTGCTTGAGTCACTTCTGACAGGTTTTCCTGACACCAAGAGAAAGATGGTGACAGTGGAGGGATCTCCAGCAGATTTACAGCCTCAGTTTCCTCCCACACTCCAAAAACATGCTGGTAGGTTAATTGGATCCTGTCTAAATTGTCCTAGTATGTGTATGTATGAATGTGAGTTAGGGACTTTAGATTGTACGCCCCTTGAGGGTTAGGGACTGATGTGACTGTACAATTTATATATAAAGTGCTGCGTACATTGATGGCGCTATATAAGTACCTGAAATAAATAAAGTGGCCACTGAGTGTCCAACAATCAATTTTCCTCCTTTAGGACTTGTAAATATTTTCTCCATCCTCTGACCTTCACCGTATGATTGTACACTTGTTCGGTAGACCAGAGACTGAAATCCATGATGAACTTTTGATATTCACGCTTCAGTAAGGGGTCTTGCACTGTGTTGGGCAGCTATTTGTCTCTTGTGAGCATACATGATGCAATGTCATCTGTCAGGACACCGAGCTGTCAGACAGGAGCATGAGACAAAAGATAGCACAGCTGAGCAAAACGAAGGCTGATCCATAATACATTGGCTCTATGTATGTTCCGCCTTGACAGTGGAAATATTCAGGTGCCCCACATGTTCAGATTAGCCTGAAACATTTCTGCCTACATAAATAATGGAACGGTTTAAAAGGAATATTTCTATACTAGTTAATTAAATTCTAGTAAAAGCTTTTTGTTTCTTCCCTGTCTCTTAAATCAACATTCACAGATTCCTTTTCAGAAGTCTATTTGGGGTTTATTCATGCACATGGTGCAGTCTCTTTTATTCGCTGCAGGTGGCGCTCAACCGCAGGGGCACAGCAGAGGGAGAGGAAGTCTGGAGTTAAATACTCCTCTATGGTTTTCTGGGTTACTGTGGAAGTGATCTGGTTGGAGGCTGCCACCCCATGTGACTCTGGTGGCCATCTTGGGTCAGGCAGAGTCTTTTTAAGACCCCGGCTCTCTGGCTTTGTTTGCATTTTGCAAGTGGACAGTGTAGGGACAGGTCACCCGTCTGCCAGGGAAAGTGAATGGCGATAGGGAAAAGTTCCAGATCAGTAAAGACAGGATAGGGACACACTATCTTTCCATCTTTCCTGGAATCCTCTATTTGGGCACAGGCCACATTTTGCCCAAATAGGAGTCTGGGTCAGGCAGAGTCTTTTCAAGACCCCGGCTCTCTGGCTTTGTTTGCATTTTGCAAGTGGACAGTGTAGGGACAGGTCACCCGTCTGCCAGGGAAAGTGAATGGCGATAGGGAAAAGTTCCAGATCAGTAGGGACAGGATAGGGACACACTATCCTTCCTGGAATCCTCCTATTTGGGCATAGGCCACATTCTGCCCTCTGAATAAATACAAATACCATGCACACACCAGGGGTAGACTGACCATTTGGAAACTCGGGCACTGCCCGAGGGCCCGGGGTCAGTAGGGGGCCCCATGAGATGCCCCTGGTACCTTTTTCATAGGCTTATTTGAGTTTGGGCAAGGACACAGGGGCCCCATGATCCCCTATTGCCCGGGGGCCCCATGAGTTGTCAGTCCGCCCCTGGCACACACCATAAATAATTAAATAGTGAATAATATAAGTGATAATCATATAAAAGTCCCAAAGAAATTTCTTCTGAATGGAACATCCTTCCTCCTGCGAACACCTGGTGCTCCAGCCGCAAAAAAAAAAAAAAAATGTGCAAAATTCCTCCGCCAGATGTCTGCGCACCTCCAGCAGTGCGACCTCACATGTATAATGCTCGGTCAAACCACACTTTTGGCCCCATAATGGACTCTGAAGATCAACTTGATGAATAACGGATCCCAATGGCTGGCTCCAAAAATACCCTTCATCAGCAGTATTCCTACACAGCTAGGCTCACCACCCACTGTCAGAGATCCGGGGGCGGAGCTTTCATTGGTCTGGGGGCGGAGCTTTCATTGGTCTGGGTGCTGCATTCTGCCCTCTGAGAGAGGCACATTCAGCACGTCCTACAACCTGTGAGCGCCTTCTCGCTCGGCTATTTGTAAAGTTTAACCATTTGCCGACTGCCCCATAGCAGATATACTGCTACAGGGTGGCTGCGCTGTGCAAAATCACATATATAAACGTGATTCTGCATTTCCGCGCTGCCGGCACGCCGCTTCTGCTGTGATTGGTCACAGCAGAAGCCGTTCAAACGGGTGTGTCACAGCCGGTGTTACAGTCTTGTCAGCAGCAATGTGCTGGATTCTCTTTCCCTGTAAGCAGGGAAAGATAATCCAGCACATTACCTAGTGAAAACAGCACACACAGTACACACTATGCCAGAGGCGTCCCTAGGGTAGGTGTCACCCGGTGCGGTAGCACTTAGTGACACCCCCTCCGACGATCCCCGCAGAATGGATCAGATCTGTGGATTGAGCATAATGGATCGGACTCCGATCCATTATGCTCAATCCGCAGATCCGATGCATCCTGCGGGGATCGTCGGCTTTCTTTACAACTTACCTTTTCTTGGAGCGGGTCCGGTGTCACCCCGTATAGGTTGCATGCCGACGAGGATCAGATCCATCCTGCGGGGATCGTCGGCTTGATTTACAACTTACCTTTTTGTGGAGCGGGTCCGGTGTCCCCCCGTGTGGTCGTTGTCCACCCGTGCGGACCGCACCCCCCCGCACCTGCCTCGGGACGCCACTGCATTATGCAAATCTAGGCACACAGTTAACTCCTTGATCACCCTGAATGTTTAACCCCTTCCCAGCCAGTGTCATTAGTAGAGTGTCAGTGCATATTTTTAGCACTGATCACCGTATTAGTGTCATTGGTTCCACCAAAGTGCCAGTTAGTGTCTGTGAATATCCGACTGTCCGCAGCAATATCGCAGTCACGCTATAAGTCGCCGATCACCGCCATTACTAGAAGAAAAAATAAAATAAAAATTCCAGTATATACCACAGTTTGTAGATGCTATAACGTTAGCGCAAACCAATTAATAGATTTTTATTTTTACCAAAAATATGTAGCAGAATACATATTGGCCTGAATTTATGAAGCAAGTTGATTTTTTTAATTTTTTTTATTGGACATGTTTTATAGCAAAAAGTAAAAAAATTGTTTTTTTTTAAATTTGCTGTCTTTTTTTGTTTATAGCACAAAAAATAATAAAACCCAGAGGTGATCAAATACCACCAAAAAAATACTATTTGTGCAGAGAAAAAATGCAAATTTAATTTATGTACAGCATTGCATGACCGCGCAATTGTCAGTTAAAATAATACAGCGCCATATCGACAAGGGCGGACTGACCATTTGGAAACTCGGGCCGTTCCTCAAGATTGGACTCCTGGGGTCGGTTGAGCAGCGTCCATCCCTTTGGCTGACACTGGACTCATGGTCCCCTCTTCTCACTTTCCAGTGAGGTGATGTTTTTCCTTCTATCCATAGCTTGGAGCGGTGTCATAAGCAGGGGTGACCTGACCATTTGGAAACTCGGGCACTGCCCAAGGGCCTGGGGTCAGTAGGGGGCCCCATGAGATGCCCCTGGTACCTTTTTCATAGGCTTTTTTGAGTTTGGGCAAGGACACAGGGGCCCATGATCCCCTATTGCCTGGGGATCCCATGCGTTGTCAGTCCGCCCCTGCATTTCGCAACAAATGGTCTGGTCAGGACGGGGGGTAAATTGTCTGAAGCTCAAGTGGTTAAAGCAGAGCTCCACCCAAAAGGGGAAGTTCCGCTTTAAAAATTGCTCCCCCGCTCCCCATTAAGGATTGGCACCCTTGGGGAGCAGGGGGAATGGGTACCTGAATTTCACAGAAACCCGTTCCCACTTTCATTGCGATCGCCAAGGAGATCGGAAATGGAAGTTGTCCTCTCTCCCTCCCGAAGTCTTATGGGACACGTTACCAGTCCCAGAAGACTACAGGGCCATACAGGAAGTGCTGGGCTACTCACGCATGCGCAGTGGGCACCCGGCTCTAAAGCCGCAAGCTGTCACAGCCGGGTGCCCACACTGAAGATGCCGGCGCCTGGAATACAGGATGGCCGATGAAATAGGCTGTGGCGGGGGCAACGCGGGATCGTGGGACATGAATGGCTATTTTTTAAAAGTCAGCAGCTACAGTTTTTGTAGCTACTTTTATTTTTTTACAGAGTGAGTGGAACTCCGCTTTACCCCCGGTTCACATCTGTGCGGGTCGCGTTTTGCAGGGGCACGACAGCCCATTCATTTGAATGGACTCCCGTACTCCGGGACACGCAGAGAAGAAGTCCCTGCACTTCTTTGGAAAACGCAGCCCGCACGGGAACCTAGGTTCCCAGTATGGTTGCGTTTTCCAGTGCGAGGGGCGTACCATTAAAATTAATGGCACCCGCCCGCGGGTCTGCATTTGTCTGCGCGTGCTGCACGGATTTTCGTGCGGATCCACAGCGGCATCACCAGCACAGATGTGAACCTAGGGTCAAAGTTGACTTTAATACAAGTTCTGTTCCTGCAACTGGACTCTGTGTAGTGCCGCTGCACCATGACGCAACTCCTCACCAGGGGCGGACTGACCATTTGGAAACTCGGGCACCGCCCGAGGGCCAGGGGTCAGCAGGGGGCCCCATGAGAGGGCGTGGCCAGAACTGCGGCTGAGGCCGTTCCTCAAGATTGGACTCCTGGGGTCAGTTGAGCAGCGTCCATCCCATTGGCTGACACTGGAAATGCATGGACTCATGCTCCCCTCTTCTCACTTTCCGGTGGGGTGATGTTTTTCCTTCCATCCATAGCTTGGAGCGGTGCCATAACCAGGGGCGGACTGACCATTTGGAAACTCGGGCACTGCCCAAGGGCCCAGGGTCATTAGGGGGCCCCATGAGATGCCCCTGATACCTTTTTCATAGGCTTTTTTGAGTTTGGGCAAGGACACAGGGGTCCCATGATCCCCTATTGCCCGAGGGCCCCATGAGTTGTCAGTCCGCCCCTGCTCCTCACTAGGCTCTTTAGCAGTCATTTGATTCACAGGGACTATAAATATACTCTGAAAACTATTTTTTTTCACGTGGCTTTCTGGCAAGCAATCACATCTTAACAACCAATTCGATTCTTCGTTTCCTTTTCAAAGCTGTCCTGAAAAAAACAACCAAGGAACCAATGACTCTATATGGGCAACAAACTAACTTTTTGTATTGTAGGTTTTTCTGTACAGCTTCTCATGTTTATTAGAAATGTTCTTCTCCAACATAAAGTCTTTAGAGAAGCTTGAAGAGTGTTTTTTTTATTTAATTAGAAGCTTCTACATCAAACCCTTGTTTGCATGATGTTGCAGACACATCCCGAAGGCAGGATTCCCATGGTAATCACATGTCTGACTTGTGTTGATGTTTTTCTCTTTTCATCCAGGTTGATTTTGGGCCAATTCTATGGCTGTTTTTGTAAAAGCCACCTTCACCCAAAGTTGGCAACTTTAGTTTTCTTGGTGGACTCCTGGCAAGTTGGTTCACAAAATGGTTTCTTTTAACTTTCGAGTACTTTGGTACTAGGAATCCCAGCCAGAACTACAAAGCCAAGTACTTCTATGATGCTCCCATGATGAATTCTTTGTTATGTGGGATAAACAAATGACTGAAGCCTTCATCTACTAGATATTCAACCCTTTGTTATGGTCTTTTGGGGTTATTCAGAAACCCACAATATTGTAGGTAGGTTTTCCTACTGAGATGTCATAGAGATATGCTATAAAGCAGTAAATTATGATCACTTAGTGCTGAAATATCAGTTTTGGGTGGTTTTTTTTATTGATTCTGAAGTCCTTTGGTGAAGCCCCAGAGTTCCTAAAGGAGAAGTATAGCTAAAGCTTTATTGGCTGTACTTCTCCAATGGATCACAGAAACGCAGTTCATTCTGCACTCTTGTGATCTGTTTTCGCCCAACGTCACAGAGCCGGTCCAGGCACTGAAAGATCTCAACCATATGGTCAGGGATCAACCCAGATGCCTGGACAAGCAGCTGTATCTATCTAAATAGGGCAGCACAGTGGCTAAATGGTTAGCACTTCCGCCTGGCAGTACTAGGCTGGTTCAAATCCCGACCATGGCACCACCTGCCTGGAGTTTGCATGTTCTCCCTGTGCCTGCGTGGGTTTCCTCCAGGTACTCCGGTTTCCTCCCACTCTCCAAAGACATGCTGGTAGGTTAATTGGCTCCTGTCTAAATTGGCCCTAATATGTGTATGTATGGATGTGAGTTAGGGACCTTAGATTGTACGCCTCTTGAGGATTAGGGACTGATGTGAATGTACAATATATATGTAAAGGGCTGCATAAATTGACGGCACTATATAAGTACCTGAAATAATAAATGCCTGTACTGGCATCTGGCTCTATGGTTGGGATCCACCCAGATGCCTCAACCTGCAGCTGTCTCCATGGTTGGTATCTACCCAGATGCCTGGACCAGCAGCTGACTCTATGGCCGAGATCCACCCAGATGCCTGGACCTGCAGCTGTGTCTATGGTTGGTAGTCATCCAGATGCCTATACTGACAGCTGGATCTATGATCAGGAATCAGCCCAGATGCCTGGACCAGCAGCAGGCTCTATGGACATGATCTACCCAAATGCCTGTACCGGCATCTGGCTCTATGGTCAGGATCCACCCAGATGCCTCGACCTGTAGCTGGCTCTATGGTTGGTATCTACCGAGATGCCTGAACCAGCAGCTGGCTCTATGGTCGTGATCCATCCAGTTGCCTGGACCTGCAGCTGGCTCTATGGTTGGTACCCATCCAGATGCTTGTAAGGACAGCTGGATCTATGATCAGGAATCAACCCAGATGCCTGGACCAGCAGCTGCCTCCATGGTCAGGATATACCCAAATGCCTCTACTGGCGTCTGACTCTATGGTCAAGATCCAACCCAAATGCCTCTACCTGCCACTGGCTCTATGGTTGGTATCTACCCAGACACCTGGACCAGCAGCTGCTTCGAGTGGCTGCAGGGTCCAGGGAGACCGGATATAGTGAATGCATGGTCCGCGGAGACCAGATATAGTGAATACAGGGTCCGGGGAGACCAGATATAGTGAATGCAGGGTCCAGGGAGACCGGATATAGTGAATGCAGGGTCCAGGGAGACCGGATATAGTGAATGCAGGGTCCTGGGAGACCAGATATAGTGAATGCAGGGTCCGGGGAGACCGGATATAGTGAATGCAGGGTCCGGGGAGACCGGATATAGCGAATGCAGAGTCGTGGGGAGACCGGATATAGCGAATGCAGAGTCGTGGGGAGACCGGATATAGCGAATGCAGGGACCGGGGAGACCGGATATAGCGAATGCAGGGTCCTGGGGAGACCGGATATAGCAAATGCAGGGTCCGGGGGAGACCGGATATAGATAATATGAGGCCAAACCTAAACACTTTAAATTGTATCCAATTAGGCAGGCCCTTGCACTACATTTGAAGTTAAATCTAAAGGAAATTGGACAGGCAATTGTATAGTGTATGGCCATCCTAAGACAGCCCTGTTCCCCTGCATATCCAATCACATAAGACCTGAGTCTGTGCCACCGGTTGTCATCAGCAATATTCCAATATCTTTTGGTATTTCACGCAAAATGGACAACTGCGTTCAATGTAGATGCAGCAGATGCTCCATTACCTGCCATTTATTTCACAGCAGCCGCTAAATGTTAGAATATCCCGGATATGCCACGTGTCACAGAGGAGTAAATCAACATTCTTGACAGTAGTACATAATGATGAATTGAAGAATTTCAAGGTTGCGTTATACGCATAGCGCCGCTCTACAGGCTCAAAGGGCCCAGTCGCAGACATGACATAAAAATCCTCGCTAAACAGTTTCGACCTTGAGGCCTTGCATTTTGCTCGAGGTGTGCATCTATTATGACCATTACAAAGCATTACATGTTCGGAGGTCTTTACATCAGCAATTGAACATATTATAGGTTACACATAGAAATGCACTCTGGATTTACCAGAGGTCCTCATTAAAAAAAGAAAAGCCTGTTATTGAAAGCAGTCTTTTATCTCCCTCGAGGGAACGGGAAATGCGCACTATACTGAGCACAGCAGCTTTGTATTATATATATATATATACAGGGGTGGACTGACAACTCATGGGGCCCCCGGGCAATAGGGGATCATGGGGCCCCTGTGTCCTTGCCCAAACTCAAAAAAGCCTATGAAAAAGGTACCAGGGACATCTCATGGGGCCCCCTACTGAACCCGGGCCCTCAGGCAGTGCCCGAGTTTCCAAATGGTCGGTCCGCCCCTGGTCCACAATAGACTGGCCTGCTCAGTCACCTGAATCGTCCATTGTAGAAGTGAACACCAGTTCACCAGCATTTTTTGCACACATTTAAAAAAACAATTTTAGGCCTTATAATTACACAAACCCCCAAACATGATATATTTTCTGAAAGAGAGGATATAGTGAATGCCAGGTCCGGGGAGAGCAGATATAGTGAATGCAGGGTCTGGGGAGACCAGATATATTGAATGCAGGGTCCGGGGAGACCAGATATAGTGAATGCTGGGTCCGGGGAGAGCGGATATAGTGAATGCTGGATCCAGGGAGAGCGGATATAGTGAATGCTGGGTCCGGGGAGAGCGGATATAGTGAATGCAGGGTCCGGGGAGACCGGATATAGTGAATGCAGGGTCCGGGGAGAGCGGATATAGTGAATGCAGGGTCCGGAGGGACCAGATATAGTGAATGCAGGGTTGGGGAGAGTGGATATAGTGAATGCAGGGTCCGGGGAGAGCGGATATAGTGAATGCAGGGTCCGGAGGGACCAGATATAGTGAATGCAGGGTTGGGGAGAGTGGATATAGTGAATGCAGGGTCCGGGGAGACCGGATATAGTGAATGCAGGGTCCAGGGAGACCAGATATAGTGAATGCAGGGTCCGGGGAGACCAGATATAGTGAATGCAGGGTCCTGGGTTTAGTAACACTTTAAATAACAGAACATATTATAGGTTACACACATAAATGCCTGTTATTGAAAGCAGTCTTTTATCTCCCTCGAGAGAACGGGAAATGCACACTATACTGAGCACAGCAGCTTTGTATTATATATATATATACAGGGGCGGACTGACAACTCATGGGGCCCCCGGGCAATAGGGGATCATGGGGCCCCTATGTCCTTGCCCAGACTCAAAATGCCTAGGAAAAAGGTACCAGGGGCATCTCATGGGGCCCCCTACTGACCCCGGGCCCTCGGGCAGTGCCCGAGTTTCCAAATGGTAAGTCCGCCCCTGTATATATATATGTATATCTTACATTTTTAATGTACTGCTTTTAATATTAAATAATTACATACCAGCAGGCCGATGTAAGAACTGACAACTTAGTCCACGTGCATATTTAGTGATCGATTGCTCAACCACTTCCCTACAGGGCACTTTCACCCCCTTCCTGCCCAGGCCAATTTGCTTCTCTCAGCGCTGTCGCACTTTGAATGAAAATTGCGCGGTCATGCAACACTGAACCCATATTAATTTTTTAGCATTTTTTTGGAGACAGATAAAACTTTTTTTTGGTGGTATTTATTCACCACTGGGATTTTTATGTTTTTGCTATATAAATGACATTTTGTATCATTTTTTTTCATACAAATAGAGTTTTCTTTTGGTGGTATATACGTAACCACTTCAAATCCGGACACTCTCACCCCCTTCCTGTTCAGGCCAATTTTCAGCTTTCAGCGCTATCACAGTTTGAATGACAACTGCACGGTCATGCAACACTGTACCCATATGAATTTTCTTGCTTTTTTTTTAGATAAAACTTAATTTTGGTGGTATTTATTCAGCACTGAAGTTTTTATTTTTTTGCTATATAAATGAAAAATTCCAAATAGTTTGAAAAAAAAAGTGTTTTTCTCTTGCATATTTTTGCAAATAAATAATCTTTCTTCATAAATCTTGGCCAAAATGTATTCAGCTATCTTTTTAGTAAAAAAAAATAACCCAAATTAGTTTATGACCAAAAATTATAATTTTAAAAACATTTTTTTACATTTTTATTTTATTCTTTTAGACTTGTTTTTTTTTTAACATACTGCTACCCTAGCAGTACCATAGTGACACTGTACGTCTTGTGGGTGATGCAGATTTGTTTTTTGTTTTTTTTTACACTGATTGCTTTTACACCCATAAAGGCTGTAACAGCAATCATTTCTCCTTCTCTCTGACTGCATTCTTGCAGCCATTGAGAAATACTGTGAGAGCTGTGATTGGTCACAGCTTGTCACATGGTACAAGGCTGTTGTGAATAGCCCTGTACCATGTGCTCTCTGTGATCATTCACAGATTTCACGCGTAGTAAGCAATGATGTCAGGAAGTGACATCTTGCTTGCTACTATTCATGTGATCACTGATTGGTCAATCGGTGATCACATGATCGGGACTTCACACAGAGGTCCCGTACAGCGATCGGTGTTCCGCTGTGTCTGGAGGCAGTGAATGCGGAGGCCGTTTACAACCGACCACCTGCTCCTGCACTGCTCCCATCCACCCGTTTATGTACATGGGCCGGACGGGAAGTGGTTTTTGTTTCTATTATAAAATTTTGAAAAAAGGTCATTCTTCTCCTTCACTGATGTGCATTGATGAGGCAGCACAGCAGAAATACAAAGCAGCATGTCTCCCTAGTAAAACACACACAGCATATTATGTTAAAAAGCACACTATTAACCCTTTTATCGCCCCAGATGTTAACCTCTTCCTGCCCAGTGTCATTACTACGGTGCTTTTTATTAGCATTGATCACTGTATTATTGTTCTCTAGCAATACACACCAAACTGAGCATGTGCACAGTCACTCCACACAATATGTCTTATCAGGAGAGAAGAGGGGGACACTGGAAGAAGGGGAGGATCAGAGAAGAACAGCCTTTTTACACAATGCGAAGGATTAACCCCTTAGGTTCCACAGTGAGTATAACAAGCATGCTTTACTGCATCTACAGACTGATTGTACTGGTGTGGGTTTAGTAACACTTTAAGCTTTGACAATAAACTCTGGAAGCTGATTGGTTACTATGCAGAGCTGCACCAGATTTTGCACCCTCCAGTTTTAGTAAATCTCCCACCACTGTAGTTGGGTTTGTGACGTGACGAGTTATCATTACCAGGGGCGGACCAGGGGCGGACTGACCATTTGGAAACTCGGGCACTGCCCGAGGGCCCGGGGTCAGTAAGGGGCCCCATGAGATGCCCCTGGTACCTTTTTCATAGGATTTTTTGAGTTTAGGCAAGGACACAGGGGCCCCATGATTCCCTATTGCCCGGGGGCCCCATGAGTTGTCAGTCCGTCCCTGATCATTACCACACCTTTTGTCCGGTTGGCTGTTGCTTTCCCTTTAAAAATGTTATCACCTTTCCCAGGGTCCCAGCCCAAAACTCTGGACCTGTTTGCCATGTTTCTCGGGGCCAAAACTGACTGATTTCCATAGCAACAGAGAAGGTCAGCACAGAGAAAATTAGCAGCCAGTGCTTCCTTCACAGAGAGAAGCCGCAACGAATCTACACGGCTTGGATCCACATACTGGGCCTCGTGCTGGAAAGCAAGAATGGAGGTGTCACCCGCAGCAAATACGCAGGTAAAAGCCTTCAACCGGAATGATTTTGTCACCAAGATAAGAACTTCAACATGCGTCAGTTCATATGTCTGCAGAACCTGTCCGTTTATAATACATACATTAAGTTCGGGTTCACACTCGTGCGGTGCGGCATATCGCATGTGACAAACCGCACCGCATTCCTGCGCAAACCACATGCAATTTCTGTGTGGTGAGATTGGAGCCACACATTATGTATGGGTCAAATCGCATTGCATCCGCACCAAAAAGGCGCAGGACCATTTTTTTGGTCCGCACTAGAATCGGATCGCATGGGTATTCATACCTATGCAATCTGATTCTGCATATCGGACCGTGTTTTGTGGACCGCTTTCAGGGTGTCGTTAACATACACACCCGCAGCGGTTTGCATGAACGGGGTGTGATTGTGATGTGGTGCGGAATTCGTACAGAAAACGCTGCGATTCCACACCGCATCAGTGTGAACCCGGGCTTATATTCTTAGTAACTGAAACAGAAACATTTCAACTAGATAGTCTATTTGGTCTGTTATTAAAGTGTTACTAAACCCAGGTCACTATATCCGGTCTCCCCGGACCCTGCATTCACTATATCCGGTCTCCCAGGACCCTGCATTCACTATATCCGGTCTCCCAGGACCCTGTATTCACTATATCCGGTCTCCCAGGACCCTGTATTCACTATATCCGGTCTCCCCGAACCCGGCATTCACTATATCCGGTCTCCCAGGACCCTGCATTCACTATATCTGGTCTCCCCGGACCCTGCATTCACTATATCTGGTCTCCCCGAACCCGGCATTCACTATATCCGGTCTCCCAGGACCCTGCATTCACTATATCTGGTCTCCCCAGACCCTGCATTCACTATATCTGGTCTCCCCGGACCCTGCATTCACTATATCCGGTCTCCCCAGACCCTGCATTCACTATATCTGGTCTCCCCGGACCCTGCATTCACTATATCTGGTCTCCCCGGACCCTGCATTCACTATATCCGCTCTCCCCGGACCCTGCATTCACTATATCCGGTCTCCCCGGACCCTGCATTCACTGTATCCGGTCTCCTCGGTCCCTGCATTCATTATATCCGCTCTCCTTGGACCCGGCATTCATTATATCCTCTCTTTCAAAAAATATATCATGTTTGGGGGTTTTGTGTAATCTTCAGGCCTAAAATGATTTTTTTAAATGTGTGCAAAAATGCTGGTGAACTTGTGTTCACTTCTACAATGGACGATTCAGGTGACTGAGCAGGCCAGTCTATTGTGGACCAGGGGCGGACTGACCTTTTGGAAACTCGGGCACTGCCCGAGGTCAGTACAGGGCCCCGTGAGATGCCCCTGGTACCTTTTTCACAGGCTTTTTTGAGTTTGGGCAAGGACCCAGGGGCCCCATGATCCCCTATTTCCCAGGGGCCCCATGAGTGGTCAGTCTGCCCCTGTTCAAACCTTACCTTGTTAATTGCTGTTTTTTTTAAATGTGGTTGTAACTCTTGAAGGAGAGGTTTATTATTCGATTTACGCACGGGGGGGGGGGTGATTTACTAAAACTGGTGCACTTAGAATCTGGTGCAGCTGTACATGGTGGCCAATCAGCTTCTAACTTCAGCTTTGGCAATAAAACCTGGAAGCTGATTGGTTTCTATGCACCAGATTTTGCACTCTTCGGTTTTAGTAAACAACCCCCATTCTCTGGCTGTCATATTACTCATGGCTACAATCAGTCAACAGAGTATTTCTTCCATGATGGCCAACCAGGACAAAGTTCACATTTCAGTCATTATGTAGACAGGCTGCAATGTCACAATTGTTCACAGCTATTACAAAACAAAGTTGCTGTCCGCATCACTCAAAGTGATATTAAACCCAAAAGCACACATTTATTATATATTATTATTTGTTATTATGCAATTCACCAATTCTCAGATGGGATGGCTGCATTCGTTTTCTTTTTTAGGCTTTCTCCTATTTTCATCTGGTGATGCAGCAAGTAAGTCTGTCGTTTTTCAACAGAACAAGGTCTCTTCCAGGTACAGGGATGCGACAGATCATTTAACACTGGCAGGGGGGGCTTAAAATGATCCGTGGGTTTTTTTTTATTCTTTATGTAAAGCCTTTATCCCAAAAAGGAAAAACAAACTGTTTGCTGCAACTGATTATAAAGTGTCAGAAGGAGTTCAGGTTCAATTTGTTAATGTACACGCAGGGGTGGACTGACCATTTGGAAACTTGGGCACTGCCCGAGGACCCGGGGTCAGTAGGGGGCCCCATGAGATGCCCCTGGTACCTTTTTCATAGGCTTTTTTGAGTTTGGGCAAAGACACAGGGGCCCCATGATCCCCTATTGCCCGGGGGCCCCATGAGTTGTCAGTCCGCCCCTGTGTACACTTAAAGTGTTACTAAACCCACAACAGTTAGATCCGTCTGTATATGCAGTAAAGCATGCGTGGTATACTCACTGTGGAACCTAAGGGGTTAATCCACTGCAATGTGCAAAAAGGCTGTTTGATCCTGTCTTTTCTGATCCTCCGTCTCTTCCAGTGTACCCCTCTTATCTTCTGATAAGACATAACTGTGTGGAGTCACTCTGCACGTTTTTTTTTCTTGGGAGAATACATGTGATCAGCACAGGGCCAATAAGTACTGTCCAGACAGAGGTCAGGGGTTCTGCATTCTCCTAGAGCAAAATTAAAGCTCCCTCTACAAGCTTTAACCAGTGCTCTGCTGGACACTGATAGAAGTCACAAGACTGCTCTAACTGCTGATGAGAAAAGGTAGCTAGAGAGTTGTTTTTTATTTCTTTGGGAGAATGCATGTGATCAGCCAGGGCCAATCAGTGCTGTCCAAACAGAGTGTCATGGGTTAGGCAGCCTCATAGGACAAGGGAAAAATGAAAATTCCTCCTACAAGATTATTTAGTGCTCTGCTGGACACTGATAGAAGTCAGAAGACTGCTATATACTGCTGATGAGAAAAGGTATTTAGCAGGTTGTATTTACTAAAATAATTGCATTTCTGTGTACTGTGGGAGACCAGATATAGTGAATGCAGGGTCCTGGGAGACCAGATATAGTGAATGCAGGGTCCTGGGAGACCAGATATAGTGAATGCAGGGTCCTGGGAGACCAGATATAGTGAATGCAGGGTTCAGGGAGAGCGGATATAGTGAATGCAGGGTCCAGGGAGACCAGATATAGTGAATGCAGGGTCCAGGGAGACCGGATATAGTGAATGCAGGGTCCGGGGAGACTAGTTATAGTGAATGCAGGGTCCGGGGAGACTAGTTATAGTGAATGCAGGGTCCGGGGAGACTAGTTATAGTGAATGCAGGGTCCTGGGAGACCAGATATAGTGAATGCAGGGTCGGGGAAAGTGGATATAGTGAATGCAGGGTCCGGGGAGACCAGATATAGTGAATGCATGGTCCTGGGAGACCAGATATAGTGAATGCAGGGTTCAGGGAGAGCGGATATAGTGAATGCAGGGTCCAGGGAGACCAGATATAGTGAATGCAGGGTCCAGGGAGACCGGATATAGTGAATGCAGGGTCCGGGGAGACTAGTTATAGTGAATGCAGGGTCCGGGGAGACTAGTTATAGTGAATGCAGGGTCCTGGGAGACCAGATATAGTGAATGCAGGGTCGGGGAAAGTGGATATAGTGAATGCAGGGTCCGGGGAGAGCAGATATAGTGAATGCAGGGTCCGGGGAGACCAGCAATAGTGAATACAGGGTTCAGGGAGAGTGGATACAGTGAATGCAGGGTCCCTGGAGACCAGGTATAGTGAATGCAGGGTCCCTGGAGACCAGGTATAGTGAATGCAGAGTCCCTGGAGACCAGATATAGTGAATGCAGGGTCCGGGGAGACCGGATATAGTGAATGCAGGGTCCAGGGAGACCAGATATAGTGAATGCAGGGTCGGGGAAAGTGGATATAGTGAATGCAGGGTCCGGGGAGAGCGGATATAGTGAATGCAGGGTCCGGGGAGACCAGATATAGTGAATGCAGGGTCCGGGGAGACCAGAAATAGTGAATACAGGGTTCAGGGAGAGCGGATACAGTGAATGCAGGGTCCCTGGAGACCAGGTATAGTGAATGCAGGGTCCCTGGAGACCAGATATAGTGAATGCAGGGTCCGGGGAGACCGGATATAGTGAATGCAGGGTCCGGGGAGACCAGATATAGTGAATGCAGGGTCGGGGAAAGTGGATATAGTGAATGCAGGGTCCGGGGAGAGCGGATATAGTGAATGCAGGGTCCGGGGAGAGCGGATATAGTGAATACAGGGTTCAGGGAGAGCGGATATAGTGAATGCAGGGTTCCTGGAGACCAGGTATAGTGAATGCAGGGTCCTGGAAGACCGGATATAGTGAATGCAGGGTCCGGGGAGACCAGATATAGTGAATGCAGGGTCTGGGGGTTTAGTAACACTTTAAGCTGTCCATGCATGGATCGAATCTCAGCCGGTTCAGCAGACCAGTTGAAATTCGATCCATCTATGGGCAGGCAGATTCCCCCAAAATCACATCATCTATGGCCTACCTTAGACTAACAAAGTGTATAGATATACTTATTTTATCATTCCAGAATGATGGCCCTTATAGGCATCTGTGGGCGTAAGAAAGACCCATATACCACGCAAACTCTCATTCTGATCTTCCATCATATAGATCTACTTTTCTATGAGAGTATTTTCTATAGTTTTTTTAAACTCACACAAACCTCTTCTTCAAGGAAGAAGTCCTACCTGTCTTCCAAACAGCCGGAATAAGGCTTTTGCCCACATTGAGAAGTTGGGAAATCATGGCTATTCTACGTCTCTTACTGGGTATATTTGTGGCATGGGACAACAGAATGAATGGGTCCTTAGGAATTTGGAGGCTCAGGTGTCAGTTCATGACCTCTCTAATTGCCTGCCAAAAGCTTTTGATTAATGTATGGACTTGTTGCCTTCAGTTAGGCTGACCAAGTAGAGACTCATCAATAAACACAATATTTTGCAACTCCATTGTTAGTTTCACCCCTGCCCTATACCAGGTCAGCTGATCTACGCTAGTAGCACTAAACACATGAATGAAGCTCAAAGTCTTGCTTCAAAGAATGAATTGATAACTGTTACTTGTGTTGATCTAAGTTGAGGTCATCCATTTAGATGGTTATGCCAGCTTAAGAGTGGTTTTATTTGGGGGTTTTAAAAACCTGCCCCTAAATCAACCACACGTGGAAGTGTGACATTGCTGCTTAATGATGGCCCATTTTAGCCTAACTTGTCCTTGATCATGGTTGGACCACTGTTGTTGAGATAGTTTTATAGTATACTCTATGAAAAGTGAAGGTTTTATCACCATATTCTTGGTCCAGGATGGTGTTCATTTTGTCAACGAGAGGTCTACACTCAAAAGTAAAACAGACATGATATTACTTATATAATACGTTGATAATATCAGGTCAGTAGTTACCAAGCAAACACAACTTTCCACCAACAGGTTGAACAGAACACTTGTAGAGTACAGTCTGTCTCAAGAAGACTGCAAGTACTAGCCAACAAAAGCAGCATGTTCCAACAGGTGAGGGGGCTTGATTGCAAAGTCAAGGTGTGCTCTGTTACATGTTGCCAGGAGCAGACTGACCATTTGGAAACTCGGGCACTGCCCGAGGGGCCGGGGTCAGTAGGGAGCCCCATGAGATGCCCCTGGTACCTTTTTTCATAGGCTTTTTTGAGTTTGGGCAAGGATACAGGGGCCCCATGATCCCCTATTGCCCGGGGGCCCCATGAGTTGTCAGTCCGCCCCTGCATGTTGCTCATTTCTTTTTACTTACATATCAACAGAATAAGAAAAACGTGGTGCCGTTACTCCATTAACTCGATGGCCGCTAAAACCAATTAGAAAATGATAATGTGCTGGTATATGGTGCCCCAGAGGATGGCTAAATTTGTTCTTGGGACTTCTCCTCACTGTTTCAGGGGATGTGCTGACACAGGGACTCTCCTCCATGTTTGGTGGGACTGCCATTAAATTGGACGTTACTGGATAGGTGTCTACCAATTGATTTATACTGACTTGGGGAAAAGTATCCAGATAACGCATTACATGTCTCCAGACTTTGACCAAACACTGTTTACCAAATGAGGAGAGCTTGTTATTTTAAAGCCTGCTATGTCACCCCAGGCTGTCCCCCTATTCCTTCCCATATCCTCCTCCCACAATTCCTCCCGCTCCTTTCCTATTCCCTTTTTCTCTGCATTATTTTACCTGTCTTGATCTTCCTCCATTCTCTACTTTTGCTTTTTTCGCATTCTCTTCTTTTCTCTGTTACCTTTCTCAGTTCTGTTCTATGACTAATGACACTTTCACTGAGCTAACCCAACCTATAACTTGCAGGTTCATTGTCCTGTGTTAATCTTGACGTATATTCATTATTGGCTCAGTGTGAAATCTATATGTGTGTAGACAGGTTGTGTTAATGCTGACTTAGTAAGTTAGAAGCTTGCCCAGGCTGGGAGGGAAGGGTTAAGTTATGTGTGCTCAGTTCCTGGGCTTTTGGTCCCAGTCAGCCAACCTGTGATATAAAAAGGGGGGAGGCTTTGGTCCAAGAGCCTGCTCTCACTCTTGGCTCGTTGTATGGGTTTGGAATACTGCTCCTTACAGTCCACTGAAGGCATCGGGGTTCCAGAGAACATCCAAGCTATGGAGACTTCCAGCATGGACTACCACCTTACAGAGATATGCCTTGGCAGCTACACAACTGTTAGGGTTAGGGATTGGATTTTTTTTATATTGGACTGTAAGGCTGAAGTTTCTCCATTAAAGTTACATTAACTGTTGTGAACCTGGTCTGAAGTTATTCAAAGGGTTGCATGTTGGTTGTGGCGTGTCTAAAGAACCAGGGTCTGTAAAGTATAAAGGAGTATGAAGCAACACCTGTGGTATAAAAATGGGGAAGGCTGGGGTCCAAGGGCCTGCTCTCACTCTTGGCTCGATGTATGGATTGGGAATACTGCTCCTTACAGTCCGCTGAAGGCATCGGGGTTCCAGAGAACATCCAAGCTATGGAGACTACCAGCATGGACTACCACCTTACAGAGATATGCCATGGCAGCTACACAGCTGCTAGCGTTAGGGATTGGATTTTTTTTTATATTGGACTGTAAGGCTGAAGTTTCTCCATTAAAGTTACATTAACTGTTGTGAGCCTGGTCTGAAGTTATTCAAAGGGGTGCATGTTGGTTGTGGCGTGTCTAAAGAACCAGGGTCTGTAAAGTATAAAGAAGTATGAAGCAACACCTGTGGTATAAAAAGGGGGAAGGCTGAGGTCTCACTCTCTCTTCTGGCTCTACTTGTGGGTTGGAAATGTTGCACCTTGCAGTCCGCTGAAGGCACCAGGATTCCGGGGACATCCAAGCTATGGAGACTAGCAGCATGAACTACCACTTCGTAGAGGTATGTCTGGGCAGCCACACAACTGTAGTTAGGATTGTGGATTGGACTTGCTCATATTTGGACTGTAATGTTGAAGTCTCTCCAGTAAAGTTACATTAACTGTTCTGAGCCTGGTCTGAAATTATTCAAAGGGGTGCATGTTGGTTCTGGCGTATCTAAGGAAGCAGGGTCTGTAAAGTATGAAGGGATATGAAAGAGGACTACACAAAAAGGGGTTAACTCAGTAAGACAAGGAAGAGTAATGCAGTTGCAAAGAGTAACCAAGTACAAGTTCAAGACACGAAGAAACCAGTTGTTAGGCTTGGTACCTGGTAAGGTGACAGGTCCTCAGGTAGTGAGAGGGTCAATGTCTACCTCCCTCCCCAGCAGTCAGTTCCCACTAGTAACTGGAATCAAACCCGCCACATTACAGAGATCCATGACCTGGCCACAGGGTACAGCAAGTGAAGGAGTTAATACTGAGCATGTATGAGGTCCACATTATGTGTTCAGCGGGATCCCATTCTCTTACTGGGAGTGAAGTAACAGAGGTACGCTGGACTGGTGGAATGGGCGCAGCCTCAGAACAACCCTCCAAATGAAACATCTACTACAGTGTGTAGCGACATGGGGCACCACTTTTTCAGAGGAACTCTGTATTTCCACTACACACAGTGGAAGTTCATCTCTAAGTCAGAGAGCTGACTTAATGTTAGACTTTTCACATGACTGCATTCTCCACCTGGTCCCAGGCATTGATGACCACATTCCATGTGAAAGGTACCCCTCTGTGTGCAGGGTGAAGTAGGCGCCGCCCACATGTGTGTCATGGTAGAGCCTTGAGCACCCTAGTGCCACAGCCTGTGATACCCATTATTGGAGGAAATGCAACATATGTGATGAAGTACCTTGTTTAATTTCTGTGCACACAATCAACATCTATTGTAACAGAAAAACACGTGGCGGTACAAGCAATTTTTTAACATGCTCAAATGAAGGTACCTTGATGTCCGGGGTGCTCTAAAAAAACTCAAAGTAGGCTTACGCCTTGGGCTGGCCATGAGGAAGGGATGGATGCTTTCTGACACGTAGTACATTTCCTGTTCTTTCACCCTTTACTAGAAAATGACAAACTGTCATTTCACTTCATCCTTTTGCCTAAGGTGGCTACTAATATTGGTGCCAAATATCTTTTGCACAGGTGTGGTTACTCTACATAGTTGTGAATATTTCAAATAGATCTTTCAGAATCTGTACATACAATGCCTTGATAAAGTAGTCATACCCCTTGAAGCTTTCCACAGTCATGCTATAACCAAAAACGTAAATATATTTTATTGGGATTTTATGTGATTGACCATCAAATTGGCACCTAATTGTGAAGTGGAAGGAAAATGATAAATGGTTGTCAACATTTTTTTACAAATAAATATCTGAAAAGTGTGGTGTGCATTTCAGTTCAGCCCCCATTACTCTGATACCCCTAACTAAAATCTAGTGGAACCAATTGCCTTCAGAAGTCACCTAAGTGGTAATGTCAGGGATCACCGCGGCACTGGTCCCGGCGCAGTGCGCCGCCTCGCACGGGAATGCGGGCACTAGGTCCGGGCCGGCCGCGGCGGCGAACTCGCGCATGCGCACTGAGTGACACAGGTGCACGCCGGGCACCAATGACAGCGCAGGGCGCGGTATTTAAATCGCCCTGAGCTGTCACTGGTTGCCGTTTGGTCCTTTTTCTGTTCCCTTGATCTGTGTACCTGTATTTGGATAAAGTTGCTGACCCGGATTGCTTGACATTGCTGTACTCTTGGCTTGCCTGACCTCTCTCCTGGATGCCCCCTGTTGGTTCTGATCTACTGTTGCTGACCTGGCGTGTGACCCGACTATTCTCTGTCTGCTGTTTTGTACCTCGCAGACCCCACGGCTCCCGACCCAGCTTGTCTGACCCTGCACCTGCTCAGCCATCCATCCATCCTGTCGGAATCACCCGACCTCCTCACATCAGGCTCTTACTCTGCGGGAGCCCTCGGCGGATACCTCTACCATTGGTGGGTGTGCCCAGTAGTCGCGACCTGGTCTCGGAGCGCTCCAAGTCCATCCCCACCATCATGGGCCCTGGTGAACAAGGGCTCCGGGACTTAGACTCCGCACTCTGGACTCCGCACTCTGTCCACTGGATTGCTAGAGGTACCGCCGGGCGGTCCCTTACAGGTAAATAGAGTCCACCTATTGAGAGAGTAATTTATTCTCAATATAAATACAGCTGTTCTGTGAAGCTCTCAAAGGTTTGTTAGAGAACATTAGTGAACAAACAGCATCATGAAGACCAAGGAACACACCAGACAGGTCAGGGATAAAGTTGTGGAGAAGTTTAAAACAGGGTTAGGTTATAAAAAAATATCCCAAGCTTTTAACATCTCATGGAGTACTGTGCAATCCATCATCCGAAAATGGAAGGAGTATGGCACAACTGCAAACCTACCAAGACATGGCCATCCATCGAAAATGACAGGCCAGGCAAGGAGAGCATTAATCAGAGAAGCAGTCAAGAGGCCCATGGGAACTCTGGAGGAGCTGCAGAGATCCACAGCTCAGGTGGGAGAATCTGTCCACTATTAGTTGTGCACTCCACAAATCTGGCCTTTATGGAAGAGTGGTAAGAAGAAAGCCATTGTTTAATAAAATCCCTGTAATGTACATAGATCACCCAGAGGGGAATGTTTGTTTTTTTTTCAACGGGAGTTACACTTTAATGATCTATTTACTGAACTAGATTTTAAAATACTATTTTAACGTTGTATATGATTTTCCTTAATAAATATCACAATAAAGTTACTGTTTCTTTTACCAAGAGGGGGCGCCAGGAGCAGAGTGAAATACCTGGCACTTCTGGTTATGGATGCAGTGCCACCTTAATAGCATCATGGGCCCCTGGGCAAAGTAATGCACTGGGGCACCTACCAGGGATATGGTGTACTTTGCGTGCCATAGCAAACAGTGGGTGTGGCTAAATAATGCTATATATTGGGCGAGGCATTTTAGTCTGATTCGAAATTTTAGTTTTACAATTTTTTTTATTATATTATTGCAATTTTTAAAAATATTTTTTATACTTTTTTTTCACTACACTGTTGTGGGGTCTTTGGTGAGATATCAAGGGTCTAAACCAGCAATGGGCAAACTACGGCCCGCGGGCCGTATACGGCCCGGCGGACCTTTTAATCCGGCCCGCGGAGCTAGGCTCCCGCAAGGCCAGTGGTCGGCAAGCCGCGGCTCTTTACAAATTTAGATGCGGCTCTCCTGTGTGCCGGGCGCCCGCTCCCCTCCCTCCTCTCCTCCTCTCCCCTCCCTCCTCTCCTCCTCTCCCCTCCCCTCCTCTCCTCTCGGATGGCCGCCCCCCCTCTCGGATGGCCGCCCCCCTCCCTCCTCTCGGACGTCAGGACTCTGCAGCTGTCAGGATGTAGGCGGGGCAGCGTGACGAACTCCTCTCACAGTCCTCCCTGAAGACCAGAACGGCGCGGGAATACGAGAGGAACGCGCGGACCAAAGGTAAGTGAATTGACACAGGGGGGGGACTTACTATATGGGGAATGAATTACTATATGGAGGACTTACTATATGGGGAATGAATTACTATATGGGGGACTTACTATATGGGGAATTAATTACTATATGGAGGACTTACTATATGGGGAATGAATTACTATATGGGGGACTTACTATATGGGGAATGAATTACTATATGGAGGACTTACTATATGGGGGATGAATTACTATATGGAGGACTTACTATATGGGGAATGAATTACTATATGGAGGACTTACTATATGGGGAATGAATTACTATATGGGGGACTTACTATATGGGGAATGAATTACTATATGGAGGACTTACTATATGGGGAATGAATTACTATATGGGGGACTTACTATATGGGGGATGAATTACTATATGGGGGATGAATTAATATGGGGGATGAATTACTATGTGGGGGATGAATTACTATATGGGGGATGAATTACTATGGGGGATGAATTACTATATGGGGGATGAATTACTATGGGGGATGAATTACTATAGGGGGGATGAATTACTATGGGGGACGAATTACTATATGGGGGACGAATTACTATATGGGGGATGAATTACTATGGGGGATGAATTACTATATGGGGGATGAATTACTATGGGGGATGAATTACTATATGGGGGATTAATTACTATATGGGGGATTAATTACTATGGGGGATTAATTACTATGCTTGCTATGGGGGAATATTACTATACTTACTATGGATGACACATACACATCATTCATCTACTCTTGGTCCGGCCCCCGGGTCCAATATATGAACCCATTGCGGCCCTCAAGTCAAAAAGTTTGCCCACCCCTGGTCTAAACAGACCCCTGAAGTCTCACTTTTGAGACAGAGAAAGGGACCGAGGAAACCCCTTCCCCAGTTCCTTTCTGCAGCCTCAGCTGCACTGCAGATGAATGAACAGGAGACAGAGGCTCCTGTCAGGGCGCGGGTGTTCTGCAGCATCGCGCCGGGCGGTGCATGCGCAGAATACTGACACGCTCTAGCTGGTGGGCGACGGGACCTGGACGAGCGCGGCTGCGGCGATGGCCACGCATGCGCACTTGCGATCGTGGACACGTGCCTGGCACCAATGACAGCGCAGGGCGGGCTATTTAAACAGAAGAGAGGTATGTCAAAATTGCCATTTGGTCTTATCTGCTCTGTTCCTGATTCCTGATCCTGTGATTATTCCATTGCCGACCTCTGCATTGTACCTGACCCTGCTGACTTCTCCTGATTAACCCCTGGCTTGCCTGACCATCTTTCTGCCTGATCCTTTGTACCGCGCTGCCCACTAATTGCTGAACCTGGCTTGTGACTCCGACCATTCTCTGCTTACTCCTCTGGTAGCTCACTGCCCGCACATTGCTGACCTGGCCTGCCTGACTACGCCTTACGCTACCCAGATGATCCATCCATCCATCCCACACGGATCGCTCCCTGTCAGTAAGCCTGCCAGCCTCTTCACATCAGACTCCGTTTCTCGCACACCCCTGATGGTGCTCTCTACCATTGCCGGACATACTCAGAGGTCGCGACCTGGTCTCAGTCCATCCCCACCATCAGGGGCCCTGGTGAATAGCAGATTGGGACTTTGACCCCGCGCCCTGAGGAACTCCGCGCTGTGGGCTGCTAGAGACACCGCCGAGCAGATCCTAACAGCTCCTGTTCATTCATAAACTGAAGCCTAGTAAACACAATTTGCCATACTTCAGTCATGAATGAACTATGGTAACATTGTACTACTTTGGTCACCGTGAAATATGAAAAAAAAATCTTGAAAAAAAATGTAAAAAAAATTAAAAATAATTAAAAATAATTATATATTTTTTTCATACTGTCACCAGTCAGTGTCCCTGATCACCGCCATGCCAGTTATACGATGACGCTGTACTGCACTGGTGACAGTATGTAAAAAAAAAAATTGTGAAAATAATTTTTTTAATTTTCTGAAAAATTATGACAAAAAATGCAACTTAAAAAAACTCGCCATGCCTCTTATGAAGTACGTCGGACTGTCTACTCTGCAAAAATGGGTCATTTGGATATATCTGTACTGTTCTGACATTCTGGGACCTCAAGATATTAGATTGGCCGTCAGTACTTCAGGATTGATCAATATTCAGATCTATACCATAGTTTGCGAACTCTATAACTTTCCTACAAACTAAATAATACATCCTAATTTGGGTTATTTTCCCCAAAGACATGTAGCAGAATACATCTCGGCCTAAATTTATGAAGAACAATAATTTATTTACAAGCTTTTATAACAGAAACAAAGAAAAACGTGTTTTATTTTCAAAATTTGTGGTCTTTTTTTGTTAATTCAGCAAAAAATAAAAACCCCAGCGGTGATTAAATACCACCAAAAGAAAGCTCTAGTTGTGTGAAGAAAATGATAAAATTTTAGTTTGGGTACAATGTTGTATGACCGCGCAATTGTCATTCAAAGTGTGAGAGCGCTGAAACCTGAAAAATGGCCTGGGCAGGAAGAGGGTAAAAGTGCCCGGTATGGAAGCGGTTAACCAATCTAAAAAAATCGTTCGTCGGGCAATACGTAGTGTTGACGTCTTCTGTACAAGTGGAAGTGATGCGGCGTGTGACCTTGTAGCCACGCCCTTCCGGCCAGAACGAGCGATATACACAACAATGACCAGCAATGAGTATAATATCGTTTATTACAATGACCTATATACATCATTAGTGAGACATAAAATATAATCTGCAGAATTCTGGTTTCATGATCTCATTCGACCGATCGACTTTTAACATTTGGAATTTTTGTTTGTGTTTATGAAGATTCCTTGGACATAAACATCCGGGTCATCTTCTGTTTCTGCTCATGCCCTGATAGCGCTTGATAGGTTTTTTCGTACGACCGTCATACCACCGCATAGAAAATCGGTCGTTCGTATGCAAAACAACAACATTTTTCACTGTTGTTCAGCCAGATTTTTTCATTCACAATATCATCGGTTAAAACGTCTGCTCATCAATGAAGAGAAAATCGTTCAATCAGTGGTTGCGCAAAATTTTTTGTACGATTTTCTTATCGTGTGTACGGGGCATTAGATACAACACAGGATGAAAAAAGGTTAAAATAGTTATTTTATGAAAAACAAAAAAAACCTCTGTTTATATGATAATCTGGCAATTCTAAATCTCCGATGGAAGACATACAGTTGCAAGAAAAAGTATGTGAACCCCTTGGGGTTGCGTGGAGTTTTACATGAATTGGGCATAAAATGTGCTCTGAGCGTCATCTAAGTCACAATAGAAGAACACAGTCTGCTGAACATCATACTACACAAACATTAGATGTTGCCATGGTTTAATTGCACATAACATGTAAACATTCACAGTACAGGGAGGAAAAAGTATGTGAGGCCCTAGCTTAATGACGTCTCCCAGAGCTAATTGGAGCCAGGAGTGAGCCAACCTTGACTCCAATCAGTGTGATGATATTGGATGTGTTGCTGACAGCTGTCCTGCCCTTAAAAAACACACACCTGTTTTGGGTTTACTGGTTTCAAGAAGCACTGTCTAATGTGAACCATGCCTCGCAGAAAAGAGCTCTCAGAAGACCTACGATCAAGAATTGTTGACTTGCATGAAGCTGGAAAGGGTTACAAAAGTATCTCCAAAAGCCTTGATGTTCATGTGTCCACGGTACGACAGACTGTCTACAAATGGAGAAAGTTTAGCACTGCTGCTACTCTCCCTAGGCATGGTCATCCTGTAAAAATGACGTAATCCCAAGGGGTTCACATACTTTTTCTTGCAACTGTAATTCATGAGTCAAATATCACTTGGCACCAGGGGCGGACTGACCATTTGGAAACTCGGGCACTGCCTGAAGGCCCGGGGTCAGTAGGGGGCCCCATGAGATGCCCCTGGTACCTTTTTCATAGGCTTTTTTGAGTTTGGGCAAAGACACAGGGGCCCCATGATCTCCTATTGCCCGGGGACCCCATGAGTTGTCAATCCGCCCCTGCTCAGCACACATTCGTCATCCACAAAATGACCGACCTCCTTGTAGAATGGAGGAAAGAGAATGGAATGACAGAAGATATCACTGGATGCAGAGAAGCTGGGGTAAATCCCTGGAAGACAGGGCTGTGTTGGGAAATCCAGGACAGTGGCCAATTATGGAAAAGTTTCAATTTTAGTATTCTTAATTTTTTTCAAGTTTTTACTTTGAATTATATTACATGATATTTCTCTTTCTTTGAATTCAACTCCCTTTGAAATAATAAGAAACAATTTTGACATATGTGCCCTGCAGGGGGAGAAAAAAAAACGGTTCACAGCCTCTGCATCCCCTAGGCACAATGCTACTGTGCCTTATGCTAGGTCTGGCCCAAATCCCAATCTCTCGCATTACTTTTCTTGAAGCGTATACAAGTTTGTCTAAAACTCGGCATGGACAAGTTTCATTCTGCCACCCAGGCAGCTACAGACAGCTTAACTGAAAAATCAACCCACTCCATGCAAAAACATTTCCTTTGAATCCTACAAGCTACTCAAGTCTTTGAGGATATGAGTCACTGGATTAACCCGGTTTCTGTACACTGATGTTCAGATATGCAGTAATTTATGTTAGAAGATCATAAGAAGTGGTAGAGAACCACTAGACCAATGTACGCCACAATGAAGCACAAGAGTCATGCATGTTGTAGGGTGGGGTGTTAAAGCTTTACAGTAGTACAGTACAGTGGCTAAGTGGTTGGCACTCCCACCTAGCAGTACTAGGGTCCAGGGGCGGACTGACCATTTGGAAACTTGGGCACTGCCCGAGGGCCCGGGGTCAGTAGGGGGCCCCATGAGATGCCCCTGGTACCTTTTTCATAGGCTTTTTTGAGTTTGGGCATGGACACAGGGGCCCCATGATCCCCTATTGCCCGGGGGCCCCATGAGTTGTCAGTCCACCCCTGCTAGGGTCCTTGGTTTGAATCCCAACCATGGTATTACCTGTGTAGAATTTGCATGATCTCCCTGTGCCTGCGTGGATTTCCTCCAGGTACTCCAGTTTCCTCCCACACTCCAAAGACATGCTGGTAGGTAAATTGGCTATAGTATGTGAGTTAGGCTGGCCATACATGGGTCCAAATTTGACCGATTTTTTGTCCGAAAATAGGACCTAAGAATAATCGGCCGATTTTCACTCTGTTAGTGGCTCAATGGCACCGGACGATTTTCGTGGTTCCTCCCCTTTTCGGTGATCGGGCCTGTTGGAAAATTCACGAAAAACAACCAATTTTCAACTCAATGATGGTCAAATCGTACGATCATTTTTTCCGAAAACAATATGCGCATGAGCCGTGACCTGGAAGGAACAGACGTTTCGCCTGTTATATGGGGTAAATTTTATGACTTGGTCGGCCGATTTTTTAAATCAATGATGGCACCATCGGATTACCAAGCGAACGATGTTTTCGATTTTCGGACGAAAATTTGTTTGGAATTCGAACCATGTATGCAGGCTATACATGGTTCGAATTCCGAACTAATTTTCGTCCGAAAATCGAAAACATCGTTCGCTCGGTAATCCCTTGGTGCCATCATTGATTTCGAAAATTGGCTGACCAAGTCATAAAGTTTACCCCATATAATAGGCGAAACGTCTGTTCCTTCCAGGTCAATGATGGCACCATCGGATTACCGAGCGATGGATGTTTTCGATTTTCGGACGAAAATTTGTTTGGAATTCGAACCATGTATGCAGGCCATACATGGTTCGAATTCCAAAAAACAAATTTTCGTCCGAAAATCGAAAATGCTGTTTGCTCGGTAATCCTATGGTGCCATCATTGACCTGGAAAAAACATACGTTTCGCCTGTTATATGGGGTAAACTTTATGACTTGGTCGGCTGATTTTTTAAATCAATGATGGCACCAAGGGATTACCGAGCGAACGATGTTTTCGATTTTCGGACGAAAATGTGTTCAGAATTCGAACCATGTATGGCCTGCATTAGGGACCTTAGATTGTACGCCCCGTGAGGGTTAGGGACTGATGTGAATGTACAATATATATGTAAAGTGCTGCGTAAATTGATGGCGCTATATAAGTACCTGAAATAAATACAAACTAGTGTTACTACCTACACTGGATTTCTATCTAATCCTGTCTCTTAAACCCCATACACACAATGGGAAAATTACACGAACGATTGTGGTTTGTGGAGTTTTATTTTTTTGTTTTGTTTTTTTGCATGGAAATATGTTGTTTTTTTATTGTAGGCCTGTAATTTTTAGGAATAACTCCCTGAAATCTGTCCGAACAAGAGTCTAGTAAACATCCGGGGTAGGATAAAACTTGAAACACGAAATCATAAATTATAATTTAATAAATAATCATAAAAAATAATAATATAATAATAAATTTAATTCAATAATATAATCAAACCAAAAACACTGAAATGTGAAATATAGCTCCAAGTTCGCACATCACTGAGCAAAGTCGCAGAATCGTTTTCAGTGTCTGATGACGAATTTCCCCACAAATCATTATCACTCAATTCTGCAAGTGGTTCTGATTTACTATCGCTGTTCTCTAGCCGGTCTAAAACCGCTTTTGACCTAAAGGGACGCTTTTTGGACGCCATGGACGTTTCTCAGTTTCCAGGCAGAAAGAACAGTAAAAATGCAGGCAGGGCGCCGGACAAAGCACTCGGGACAAAATGTATGTGAAATGGTTTGATACAGGAATGTTATACTATGTAATTTTAGTGTATTAGAAAATGTCATTTTTAACATTTTCAGATTTCCCGCCGTTCCGTCCCCCGTACGTCCCGACGCTCGCAGGGAACGGAACCCAGAAGACGGATGCCGGCATCGGCCGGAGGAGATGGCCAGGGACCAGGGGCGGACTGACCATTTGGAAACTCGGGCATTGCCCGAGGGCCCGGGGTCAGTAGGGGGCCCCATGAGATGCCCCTGGTACCTTTTTCATAGGCTTTTTTGAGTAAGGGCAAGAACACAAGGGCCCCATGATCCCCTATTGCCCGGGGGCCCCATGAGTTATCAGTCCGCCCCTGCCGGGGACACTGCAGGGGGGACATCGCGGGAGCGCAGGACAAGGTAAGCGCTGTAGGGAATCCCTGAGCAACGCCGCATGGTAAGCCCGAGTGTAGCTCGGGGTTACCGCTTGTGGTACTGAAACTTAACCCCGAGCTACACTTGGGAATACCACCAGGGGGGTCAATAGACATGTGCATGCCGAAACTTTTTGTTTGTCTTGTTTCGGATGCATTTGTTCATTGAAGAATTTTGTTTAATCATAATCATTATGTTTCATATTTTCGGCGATCGTTTTGTATATTTGTTGGTCAGGGTGGGTTCGAAAAATGTTGCAGTGATTCTGGAAAATAGCTAATATATATTCAATATTTGATCGAGCCGGACAGATTTGAATTGGAAGGATTCGATATTTTAGGATACTAGTCCAACCCACCAAGAGAAATGGCACAGGCTGATTGGACAATATCGACTGGCGTCATGTGCATTCGAATTGACGAATAGAATGAATGAAATTCAGATCCATTCATTATCAGAATCCGAATGATCCAATGAGTTTGAAAATTGAATTAATTTCCCCATGGGCCCTAACTACTATCGTATCATCTGAATGAAACAAATGCATTCATTAATTTCATTATAACTCCCCCCCACACACACAAAAAAATGACATGCCAAATTAGGTAGAAGAGGGGGAGGAGGACTTAAAGTGTTACTGAACCCACAACAGTACAATCAGTCTGTAGATGCAGCAAAGCATGCTTGTTATACTCACTGTGGAACCTAAGGGGTTAATCCTCAGCATTGTGTTAAAAGGCTGTTTGATCCTGTCTTCTCTGATCCTCCCCTTCTTCCAGTGTCCACCTCTTTTCTCCTGATAAGAAATATCATGTGGAGACACTCTGCACATGCTCAGTTTGGTGTGTATTGCTAGAGAGGTTTTTTTTCTTTTCTTGGGAAAGTGCATGTGATCAGCACAGGGCCAATCAGCACTGTCCAGACAGAGGTCAAGAGTTCTGCATCCTCCTAGAGCAAAATGAAAAGCTTTAACCAGTGCTCTGCTGGACACTGATAGAAGTCACAAGGCTGCTCTAACTTCTGATGAGAAAAGGTATTTAGCAGTTTATATTTACTAAAATAATTGCATTTCCATGTTGTGTGTACTGTGGGAGACCAGATATAGTGAATGCAGGGTCCGGGGAGAGCGGATATAGTGAATGCAGGGTCCGGGGAGACCAGATACAGTGAATGCAGGGTCCGGGGAGACCAGATATAGTGAATGCAGGGTCCGAGGAGACCGGATATAGTAAATGCAGGGTCCGGGGAGACCGGATATAGTGAATGCAGGGTCCGGGGAGACCGGATATAGTGAATGCAGGGTCCGGGGAGACCGGATATAGTGAATGCAGGGTCCGGGGAGACCAGATATAATGAATGCAGAGTCCAAGGAGACCATATATAGTGAATGCAGGGTCCGGGGAGACCAGATATAGTGAATGCAGGGTCCGGGGAGAGCGGATATAGTGAATGCAGGGTCCGGGGAGAGCGGATATAGTGAATGCAGGGTCCGGAGACCAGATATAGTGAATGCAGGGTCCGGGGAGACCATATATAGAGAATGCAGGGTCCGGGGAGACCAGATATAATGAATGCAGGATCCAAGGAGACCATATATAGTGAATGCAGGGTCCGGGGAGACCAGATATAATGAATGCAGGGTCTGGGGAGACCGGGTATAGTGAATGCAGGGTCCGGGGAGAGCGGATATAGTGAATGCAGGGTCCGGAGACCAGATATAGTGAATGCAGGGTCCGGGGAGACCATATATAGTGAATGCAGGGTCCGGGGAGAGCGGATATAGTGAATGCAGGGTCCGGGGAGACCGGATATAGTGAATGCAGGGTCCGGGGAGACTAAATATTGTGAATGCAGGGTCTGGGGAGACCAGATATAGTGAATGCAGGGTCCGGTGAGACCAGATATAGTGAATGCAGGGTCCGGGGAGACCAGATATAGTGAATGCAGGGTCCGGGGAGACCAGATATAGTTAATGCAGGGTCCGGAGAGACCGGATATAGTGAATGCTGGTTCCGGGGAGACCATATAAAGTGAATGCAGGGTCCGGGGAGACCGGATATAGTGAATGCAGGGTCCGGGGAGACCGGATATAGTGAATGCAGGGTCTGGGGAGACCAGATATAGTGAATGCAGGGTCCGGGGAGACCAGATATAGTGAAAGCAGGGTCCGGGGAGAGCGGATATAGTGAATGCTGGTTCTGGGGAGACCATATAAAGTGAATGCAGGGTCCGGGGAGACCAGATATAGTGAATGCAGGGTCCAGGGAGACCAGATATAGTGAATACAGGGTCCGGGGAGACAATATAAAGTGAATGCAGGGTCCGGGGAGACAATATAAAGTGAATGCGGGGTCTGGGGTTTAGTGACACTGTAAAGTGGAACTTTAATCTGTGCAGTGCTATGAGACATGCCTCCTGTTTGAAAACTCTAAGACAGGAATGTGAAGATTTACTCTACTATAGACTGTGCGTACAGAACGACAAATGACACCATGGAAGTACATGATCAATGCAGGTGAAAAGCAGAAAGTGTCGGTAAGAGGTTGTATAATGCATTTCAATTGAACTTTCTCAGATTTGAAGGCAGTCACAAGATGTCTTCATGTACCTGTAATACCCGAACCCCACTGAACCCTGCAAGCTGCAGACATTGACATTGCCCTGACTTTTACACATGGCATGCAACCCACACGCAGTCTGATCTGCTCGACACTCACCTCCGAAAAATGTTGGAGATTCTCCAGGTCTGTCTCCCACATTGATACTCTCCGAAGAATTGAGAAGCCACAGAATGATGAGATCAGCTCAAATGGAAAATGTATGAATAACAAGAGCAACGTGGAATTGTATTTGGAGTTCTCCTTTTCTATTCTAAACACAAAGGATATGATCAGGGTCGGTACTAGACTATTTTGCACCCTAGGCAAGACCAGCCACTTGCGCCCCCCCCCCCAAAAAAAAGATAAATAAATACAAAATTTTAAAAACAGTATAAAATATTAAATTAAAAAAACATGAAACTGCTACTTTTTATTTGTTTTGCAAAAATAAGTGCCATAAGATGCCATAAGCACCAATATTAAAGGCAATATCAGTGTCCCTGACAGGGGCGGATTGACAACTCATGGGGCCCCCAGGCAATAGGGGATCATGGGGCCCCTATGTCCTTGCCCACACTCAAAAAAGCCTATAAAAAAGGTACCAGGGGCATTTCATGGGGCCCCCTACTGCCCCGGGCCCTTGGGCAGTGCCCGAGTGCTCGAATGGTCAGTCCGCCCCTTGTCCCTGATGGACTGTATCTGTGGCTGGCAGTGGCAGGGTGACAGTTGCAGTGAGTGGAGGAAGATGGATCCACGCTCTGACAGATCCCAGGCTGGAAATCCCAAGGCAATGGGGGGCGATAAAAATATCTGTACTCGTACTCACCAATCAATAAAGGGTATCGGTGCATTCCTAATTATTTGTAATATTTTTTTATTATAAATTAGGGCAACATAAAACTAATGCAATATTTGACACTGTTTTTGAAAAACTAACGCAACAATCTCTGGTTAGATGGATGGAGTAGCAATGAATTCTCAAAGTGCTCATCAAATATTCTGGTTCTATTTTTGCCCTTCGTATTCGTCATCCTTAAAAACAATTGCTCACAAATATAGGTGTTGCTGAAAACTGATGACATGAATAAGACGTGATTGCAGGGCCGGTGCTTCTACTAGGCAAACTAGGCTGTCGCCTAGGGCGCACTGCTGCCTAGGGGCACCTGACAAGCCAGCACTCTCTCTGTGCAGGATGCTGCCACATCATGGTCCTCCAGCTGAGAGGAGGGGCGGCAGAGGGGGCGAAGAAAGGACAGAGGAAGATGCCAGGTGTCTGGGGCCAGTGTATCTGCTGAGCTACGGATCCTTACAGTGTTTCTCTCAGACTCAGTCCCTTACTGCAAGCCGGCTGGCGGCTGCTGATCACTGTGGAATTCCAGTCCTTCTCTTCCCATTCATCAGCATAGGCAAAGCTGCGCTTGGAATGTCATATTGTCATGTCTGTGTGAGTGCGACCCAGCAGGCTGGACATCCATCACATGTGCAATGTGTCAGTGAGTGATGACGTCATCCCAAAGCCTGCTCTTCTAGTGCCTGCTGGGCCTGCTGATCTGTGTGTGTTTGTGTGGGCTGGGCTGCCTGCCGTCACAGCATTTTATCTCCCCCCCCATTGCCTGGGGGATTCCAGCCTGGGATCTGTGAGAGTGTGGATCCATCATCCTCCACTCACTGCAACTGTCACCCTGCCACTGTCACAGTTCGTTCGGGACACTGATTTTGTCTTTAATATTGGTGCTGGTGGCATCTTATGTCACTTAATTTTGCAAATGAAAAGAAATTTAGCAGTTTCACCTTTTGTTGATTTATTATTTTCTACTGTTTTTAGGAATTTTAATTAATTAATTAATTTATTTATTTATTTATTTTGAGGGTGGGGGGGCGCAAGTTGCTGGTCTTGCCTAGGCCAAAAAATAGTCTAGCACCGGCCCTGCATGATTGTGAAGAGTGGGAGATTTCCTTTGAGAAGATAACACTTATAAAAGTCCAACGAAGAGACAGTGTTAAATTTTACTTTAAAAAATAATAATAACAATAATACAGCGCAAATAATACAAATAATCAAAACTGTGAAAAATTATATGTGAAGAAAAAAAAATTATATGTGAAGAAAAAATGTGACATTTGGGAGATTGGACTTTAATTTGGGACGTTTTCTTTGGACTTTCACATATAATTTTTCACATTTTTGATTATTTGTATTATTTGCGCTGTATTATTTTTATAATTATTTTTTGATGTTTAGTCAATCCTTGAACAGCAGCTTTTAATTTTTCACTTATTTCCTTGGCGCAAGTTTGATACATATTTTTGTTAAATTTTACTTTGGCCACATGTTCACTAAGCGTCAATGCATTTGTACAACAAATTCCAAAAGAAATCACCATTTTTAAGTAAAATTATGATCAGGGGCGGACTGACAACTCATGGGGCACCTGGGCAATAAGGGATCATGGGGCCCCTGTGTCCTTGCCCAAACTCAAAAAAGCCTATGAAAAAGGTACCAGAGGCATCTCATGGGGCCCCCTACTAACCCCGGGCCCTAGAGCAGTGCCCGAATTTCCAAATGGTCAGTCCGCCCCTGATTATGTTTTGCGTTGGGCCGCATTCATAACCGTCTTTGGCTGCAGGTTGGACACCCCCTATGCTAGACACAAAATCAACTTGTTTAATACATCTGGGATTCCATTCAAGTATCAGGTCTGGATTCAATTTTATAGACTTTTGAACAAAATTAGTGGACTCAATTATGGCAAAAAAGAATGCACTGACAAATAATTTTTCAGAGTTTCAAGCAAGGGTTTGAATGAAATTCTACATGTGTATGGCTGGCTTTACTCTTTTTCAGGATATTACTAGGCTTGCAGCCAAAGCCCTGTAGTGTATGTTTCTCTGGATGGAGGCTAAAATTTTGGGTAAATTCCAGCCAATTGGAAGCGAATATTGTTGCTTTTAGTCTGTGGTGCTGCTTAGCAGTTTATTGCCGTTTCATATTTAGTCCTCATGCACACGGGACGTATTTCCAGCTGCTGTTTTTGGCTTTTGACATTTTTTTCTACAGCTAGTAAACCCCCCAGCATGTTATCCTTGCACACGTACAGTAGAGTGTAATCAACATTTTTTGGCTGGAAAAAAACCCCAAGACTAGTAGGTCTCTAGAGGGGATTTTAATGCTGAAAAACATGGCAAAACTCTGAAAAACTGCATTTTTGGACGTCTTTTTGACCCCCCCAAAATTTTTTTTTTGGGTCAAAAAAGCTAAAAAATGCAAATGCGTAAAAACGCAGGAAAACACTGCTGAACGCTAAAAAAAAGCTGAAAAACTCATGTTGTTAACGTGACTTTACACAGCTAACATTACCTGCGTTATCAAAACACCCCGTGTGCATGGAGACAGGGGCGGACTGACCATTTGGAAACTTGGGCACTGCCCGAGGGCCTGGGGTCAGTAGGGGGCCCCATGAGATGCCCCTGGTACCTTTTTCATAGGCTTTTTTGAGTTTGGGCAAGGACACAGGGGCCCCATGATACCCTATTGCCCGGGGGCCCCATGAGTTGTCAGTTCGCCCCTGATGGTGACCATTGGAAACTCGGGCACTGCCCGAGGGCCCGGGGTCAGTAGGGGGCCCCATGAGATGCCCCTGGTACCTTTTTCATACGCTTTTTTGAGTTTCGGCAAGGACACAGGGGCCCCATGATAACCTATTGCCCATCGGCCCCAGGAGTTGTCAATCTGCCCCTGATGGTGACCATTGGAAACTCGGGCACTGCCCGAGGGCTCGGGGTCAGTAGGGGGCCCCATGAGATGCCGCTGGTACCTTTTTCATAGGCTTTTTTGAGTTTGGGCAAGGACACAGGGGCCCCATGATAACCTATTGCCCATCGGCCCCATGAGTTGTCAGTCCGCCCCTGATGGAGACTTAATGTGTGTGTGACGCTAACATTTCATATTCCTGATCTGTGCCTGCTGTACCATGTACTTGTGTTAAAATGTATCCTGTTCTCTACGTATTGCTTCCTTTGTGTAAAAAAATATTTAGTGATCCTGCCAATCCTCCCGCTTTCTTATTTCAAACTAACCACGCTAGGCATGAGAGCACATGCATCCCAGCAATGTCAATTTTCTGCTATGCTAGGTGAACAAGCCTGCCTGTCCTCCAGTGATTAGACTTGTGCTGACAAGTTCCACTGCACAGCCATTCATTGGAAAGATCAGTGTACTTTTTCTCCTCCCCCACCTCTCCAAGCCCCTAAATGAGCTGAGAACAGAGATGATGTGGTCACTTCTAAAAAAAAAAGTAAAAAAAATAAAAAGTTAAAAGAAAAATAAATAAAAAAAAAATAAATATATATATATATATATATATATATATATATATATATATATATATATGTGTGTGTATTTTTATTTATTTATTTTTTTACGTTTTTTTATTTATTTTTTTCTTAAGTGACCACACAGTATACATATATTTATTTTGTATATGTACATAGAGTATACTGTATATACAATCGTTTTGCCTTTCATTTCTATTTTAAACTGAATAAGTTCTTTTACAAGGTAAGGGTTCATATATGCTTTAAAGTGGTTGTAAAGGCTGAAGGTTTTTTTACTTTCAAGCATTCTATGCATGAAGGTAAAAAAACCTTCTGTGTGCAGCAGCTCCCCCGCCCCCCCTAATACTAACCTAAGCCCCCTCTCTATCCAGCGATGTGCACTAGAGTCTCGGCTATCCTGGGACTCCCTCTTCTCACTGGCTGTCAATCACAGCAAGTGAGCCAATGAGAAAAGAGAGAGGGCTGGGCTAAATCTCTGCTCTGTGTGTGAATGGATACAGTGGGTGCCCTCATAGCAAACTGCTTGCTGTGGGGGCACCTGAAAGGAGGGAGGAGCCAGGAGAGCCCGCGGGGGACCCAAGAAGAGCAGGATCCAGGCTGTTTGTTATTAAAAAAAATGCCTTTAGAATCACTTTAAAGTTCTATTACCTTCTTCAGTGAAGACATACAAGTAGACGTGGAAATTGTATGAACAAGAAAGTGGAATTAAAATACATTTTGTAACACAAACTATGTGATCTGGGCATATTATTCTGCTCTAAACAAATTTGGCCATATGGAAATTCCTTTAATAGAGCTTTCCAGCCCACAGGTTATCTCGAAAATCGTACGAAAAATGCCGCTTTCGAAGTAATCGTGTGATAATCTGATCATTAGTGCACAACAATTGTCCAAAATTACTCGAAGGGACAAACACGAAAATTTTTGTCATATGATACCAGATCGTACCATTTTCATTTCATCAGTACAGTTTTCGTACCAAAATACAGTACTCCTTCTTCCCCATACTTCCACTGTCATGGCCTCCCCCCACCCCACTTCCGATTTTTTATTCTGTCGTACGAGAATTTAAGTAACTTTAGTAACCTCTTCATTATTGATATGAGACTAGTATGCAAAATAAAAAAAAAAAAAAAGGACAATCATTTGTCTGATATTCTCAACGTGTATACGGGGCTTTAGTGGTAGTGGTTTTTCCAGCTCACTTCTTATCTTTGAGCTGTGTCAATACATCTGAAAGCATTCCAGAAGCCTTTTTGGGTGATGGGGCTTTGGCTGATTTATCACAGGGCCCCTTGGTTCAACTCATGGGTCAGGTGTGGTCAGGGGCGGACTGACAACTCATGGGCCCCCGGGCAATAGGGGATCATGGGGCCCCTGTGTCCTTGCCCAAACTCAAAAAAGCCTATGAAAAAGGTACCAGGGGCATCTCATGGGGTCCCCTACTGACCCCGGGCCCTCGGGCAATGGTCAGTCCGCCCCTGGGTGTTGTGGTTGCCAACCATCCTTAGGGAGAATCATGTATTCAATGGGGAAACATGTCTGAGATTGCCACGCTCCCCCAAGAACGGGGAACATTATTGCACACCTTACATTGCTGGCCAAGATTAGTTTCCCTTTCCAGACTAAAAAGAAAGTGACTCTTGATCGAGCCGGGTAGCTTCACCAATCAAAGAAAGAACAGACTGCGTCCATACATCTCCTAAAGGAGGCCCACAAATTCACAGAACACAACCTATTACAGCCGTTTAGGTGCTGCCCATAATAAATGACAGGCATTTTAGCCAGAGAGGGTCAGAGTGACAACCAGAAAAACTGGCATTTCAGAAGAGAATCAGCAATGGTAGTCTCTATATTTCTCTCTTGACAAACATAAGTGAACCCGTCACATAGGTTAACAATTTAAAGGTTAACTTAGTCATTTAGCTAAAAAAGTCTTTTCTGTAGGCATCTCTGATCCCAGTTTTAGTTTTTTTTTTAGCAAAGGTTGACTTTGAGCCTACGTCATGCCCTTCAACCTAGATTCCAGCCAGTGTTGTCATTGAAAAGAGCTTGATGGGTTTGTGGGGTTTATCCCCAATGTAGGGAAAGTCAGATTCTGACATAGAAAAACTAGGATCAGAGGGCATTGTTTTGTATAACAAAGGTAACAGGCATGTCATAGTGTCAATACCTCTGCACTAACTTCTTGTTATGTGAAGAAGCCACGTACTCCCACCAGTGCTCCCACCCTCATGCCTCCCTCCTCACCAGTACTTCAACCCTTATTCCCCCCACCACCACCAGTACTCCCACCCATATGTCCCCAAAATCCCAACCTTGTGGCCACCCCACCAACAATTCCATCCCTGTGGCCCTCCCTCCATCAGCATTCCCTTTCCCCAGCCTGTCCTTCTACTATCATGCCCCCCTACCAACCAGTACTACAACCGTAATATCTTTTCTACACCAGTTCTCCCACGCACATGCCGCTTCCCTTTCTCCATGTATACTCACCCCATGGTCCTGCCTTGAGGACTCTTCAAATCTGATGGACATTCCCCCCTACTAGAACTACTGCCGTCATGGATCGTCCCCCCCATGGCTAGTATTCCCATGACCCTTCCCCACTGTCATGTTGGCAAGTCACAGCCCCCATTAGCAGTATTATTATTATTATACAGTATTTCTAAAGCGCCAATAGTTCGCTCAGCGCTGTACATTACAAAGGGGGACAGAACAATACCAATACAATGCAAAACATGAGGGAATTGAGGGCCCTGCTCTTTCGAGCTTACATTCTAGGAGGGAGGGGATGGTGGCACAGGAGGAGAAAGCTGTGGGGGATGGAGTGGTAGGAAGAGTGGAGGAGGTCGGCAAGTTAGCAGGGGGTGGGGTAGGCTTCCCTGAAGAGATGGGTTTTCAGGGTGCGCCTAAAGGAGAGGAGAGTAGGTGATAATCTGATGGGTTGGGGCAGGGAGTTCCAGAGGATGGGTGACACCCTGGAGAAGTCCTGGAGGCGGGCATGGGAGGAGGAGACCAGGGAACTAGAGAGGAGGAGGTCTTGTGAGGAGCGGAGTGTGCGTGTTGGGTGGTACTTGGATATTAGGTCGGTGATGTAGTTCGGGGCAGTATGGTGGACAGCTTTGTACGTCAGTGTTAGGATTTTGAATTTGATCCGTTGCGCAATCGGAAGCCAGTGGAGGGATTGGCAGAGGGGGGTGGCGGAAACAGAGCGGTTGGTAAGGTGGGTGAGTCTGGCAGCCGTATTCAGGATGGACTGAAGCGGGGATAGCCAGCGGCGAGGCAGGCCAATGAGGAGGGAGTTGCAGTAGTCAAGTCGTGATATGATGAGGGAGCTTGATGATGTATGTAGAGCCTGACACTCATTCCCGGGGATGTCCGGAGCTGTGAAGATGGGTGTCTTTCTCTCTATCCCTGGGGGAGGGTAGTGGAAGGTTCTCCCAGGTGGGGGGCAGGGGTGTTGTTGGTGGCCAATGTCAGGCTCTCTCCGCGGGAGGGGGAAGGGGGGGGGGTGTTGGTCGTGTCCATGGGGGCAGACAACTTTTGCGTTGCCTAGGGCAGCACAAAACCTAAATACACCACTGCACCCCACTAGTTGGAACAATCCGCTGTCATTGCAGTTACTGCCACTGCAGCAATATTTTGATTGTACACGTGCAAGTGATCAAGTACAACAACAAAACAATGTCTTACATTAGTTTACCCCATGCCTTGGACCGGCACGTATGTATTCTTTCATATCATATCTTCCTTGACCTTTAAACAATTATTGATTAAGCGGAATATTAACATGTGGTTTGTGTTAGTGTTGACTGTCAGTCATTACACTATAGATTTTGAAGGAAGCTGAAGCATAATACCCTGTGGGCTCATCTAACAAGATGATCACTTGTAATAAATCGTCAATAGTGTGGTCAAACCAAGCAGAGAGAGGTCAGAATAAAATATATTGAATTTTTGAAAGGAAAATGCTTTGAGCTTTTCTTCCCCAGTTAAAAGGAAAAGTTCAAACTCTTCTTAAAGATAAATGAGAGAGAAAAGTACTGAGAGAAATATGAAGGTAGACGATGAACTCTTTGAGAAAATGCTGGTTGCCTGACTGTCTTTGGCTTTAATTCTTAATAGGTCGCTGCACTGCAAAAAAAAAAAAAAAACGCGAAAGATAAGTCAGAATGGAGTTATTTAGTAAATATGGAAGCAAGCAGATCAGCCTGACAGCCAGGCAGTTAGCATTATCTCAAGGAGAAGCATTAGCAATGGCAGCCTACATACATTCCTATGTACATATTACCTTTACATTTTTTTTTTTTTTTAGATAGAAACATATTGTTGATCAACTTTGTGCAAATAACCTGCTAAGTGTGCCTTTATATTAAAAAAGTAACAATTTTAATTAAAGTTAACCATTTGCCGCCTGGCCTATAGCCGTTTGGCGGCCGCAAAAATGCATAAGCTTTCCGGGGTGTACGCCATTTGGCATCCTCCCGCACATGCGCAGTTTGCGTGGTTGCAGAGCCGCGCAGCGGCGCGATCTGTCACCGGCAGTGTACCTCGGACACGGTCGATGACAGATCTGAGTACCGTCCCCTGTTCCCGGTACCATGTGACCTGCTGTGACCAATCACAGCAGGTCACATGACAGTTGTATACAATGGATGGCTTCATTCATGCCATCCATTATTTACTGGTGTCTAGCTGTGAATGGTCCCAGAGATCACATGCACATGTCATGTGATTAGCTGTGGCCAAATCACAGCTAAGCCAAAAAAAAAAAACCCTGAATGAATTGATGTCATTCAGGTAAATGCTTGCTTATAGCAAAGTAATTCTTTGCTATAAGCAAATTGTGTAAAAAAAAAAAAAAAATACTGATCACTTCCCCAAAGTAGTACAATGTTACTATGGTAACATTGTACTACTTTGGTCATAGTAAAATATGAAAAAAATTCTTAAAAAAAAAACAAATGTAATAAAAAATTAAAATAATAAAAAAAAAAAATATATATATATATATGTATTTTTTTCATACTGTCACCAGTCAGTGTCCCTGATCACCGCCATGCCAGTTATATGAGGACCCTGTACTGCACTGGTGACAGTATGTAAAAAAAAAAATAGTGAAAATAATTTTTTTAATTTTTTAATTTTCCGAAAAATTATGACAAAAAACATACAACTTCAAAAAACTCACCATGCCTCTTATGAAGTACGTCGGACTGTCTACTTTACAAAAAGGGGTCATTTGGGGGATATCTGTACTATTCTGACATTCTTGGACCTCAAGAAATTAGATTGACTGTCAGTACTTCAGGATTGATCAATTTACAGGTCTATACCATAGTTTGTGAACTCTATAACTTTCCTACAAACTAAAAAATACATTCTAATTTGGGTTATTTTCACCAAAGACATGTAGCAGAATACATCTCGGCCTAAATTTATGAAGAACAATAATTTATTTGTAAACTTTTATAACAGAAACAAAGAAAAACTTGTTTTTTTCAAAATGTGTGGTCTTTTTTTGTTAATTTAGCAAAAAATAAAAACCCCAGCGGTGAATAAATACCACCAAAAGAAAGCTCTAGTTGTGTGAAGAAAATGATAAAATTTTAGTTTGGGTACAATGTTGTATGACCGCGCAATTGTCATTCAAAGTGTGAGAGCGCTGAAACCTGAAAACTGGCCTGGGCAGGAAGGTGTAAAATTGCCCGGTATTGAAATGGTTAAACAACCACCCCACAGCACTGCCCCCTTCACTTTATTAGGTCCACCTTGCTACTGCCAAGAAAATCTCCCCCCACACTAGTGATGGTGTTCATGTTCGGGTCAAATGTTTGTTCGACTCAAACATCGACCATTCGTGTTTTCGCTGATATCACTGCTACACGTTACACACACATAGGTTGCACCAACATTTTTTACAAACTGACAGCTAGTGTTGGGCTGAATGTTCGAGTCGAAACTAAATTCAACTTGAACACTGACCGTTCGCTGAACACAAGCACGATACAGGCATTCGGCGGGCTGTTCGCCCGCTGCACCCCACAATGCAGTGCATTGTGATTGGTCAAAGCAATGCATCTGACCACAGGTCAGGTGCAATGCTTTGGCCAATCACAGCACAGGATGATGTCACAAGGGGGCGGATGAACCCCCACTCCTTGTGACGTCATGACGTATTTAAGAACTGTCATCTTGGCGCAGCTGTGAAAGGGTGGGAGCTGGTGTCGGGTTTTTTTTTTTTCGGGTAGCAGCAGTGGCGGGCATCATGATTGACAGCGATTTGCTTCGAGGCACATTTTTTATTTTTATTTTGAATAAAGGACTTGTCAAAGACTGTCTCCTGTCTATTTTACACTACGCTTTTTTTTTGTGAATGGGTTGCGGTACCATGTAGCCCATACTCATTCACATGGGGGGGTTGGATCTGGGGGGCCCCTTCCAGATTCTGATAAGACCCCTGTCTGCACACCAACCACAACCACTGCCCAGGGTTGTGGGGAAGAGGCCCTTGTCCCCATCAACATGGGGACAAGGAGTTTGTGAGGGGGAGCCCCCCTGAACCAATGCACCCCCCCCATGTTGAGGGCATGTGGCCTGGTATGCTTTAGGAGGGGGGGTACGCTCCCTCACCCCCCCTCTCCTGACCTGCTGGGCTGCATGCTCAGATAAGGGTCTGGTGTGGATTTTAGGGTGGACCCCCACGCCATTTAAGAAAAAAATGTTGGCATATGATTCCCCTCAAAATCCATACTAGACCTGAAGGGCTGGGTATGGAAGAGAGGGGGGAC